>NC_057809.1:465843101-466102496 GCF_018294505.1 Triticum aestivum
CACGCATATTTGGCTGGTGGAAAGCTCTATGGTTATAGTTTTTGCGAAAAGCAAATTTTTCCCTACAACAAAGGAATAGATTTTATTTAACTATCATGGTAGTTGAAACATCATTGAGAAGGTTCCTCCAACTCAATCCCAATTAAAGTAACTAACAACCCAACAATATTAGTTTAGAGTGATGAGATACCTATGATACTCCAAGTACTAGATACTCAAGATGTCCATAACCGGGGACACGGCTAACCATGATTAGTTTATACACTCTGCAGAGGTTTGCACACTTTTCCCCACAAGACCCGATCTCCTCCGTTGGATTTCTCGCACTACAGGGTGTTTGAGAAACGGATGACCGAGACACAGTTTTTCAGAAGCATTAACTCCTTACTCCGGTCAGACCATACCATACCTACATCCCACTTCCTGCTGATCCACCTCTTCGGGAGCTTCAGGCAACTTACTCCACTATGCTAGAGCCCATAATAGCTTGTGGTTGCACACGAAAGTTTCTAGCATGAAAATATCTCAGTTCCCTTTGAGCCTGGGTGGCAGACCATAGGATTATCACACGGGTACTCCAAGATATCCTAGGACAACACTGGATTCTCCAGGTGCCCAACAAACAATCCACCCAGATGTGTATTCAAGTTGCCACCTTAAGTTGAACCATTAATTAACAATCTCACATCTGTCATGGATTTCACTCACCCAACCACGTCTATGAGCATAGCATAGCAATATAAGCAATACGTAGAAGTAACTCCCAAGGGTTTGAATATAACAGGGGCAATAGGTTCTACCTCATCAACTACTTCCCAACCCACATGTTAATCACATCCTAACCATGCAATGTTTGAGGATTGGAACTAATGCATAAAAACTAGGTGATAAAGGTGTATGATCAAAGTGTTACTTGCCTTGCTGATGATCCGCAAAACCTAGGGATTCGTAGTAGCATGCTTCGCACTGCAAACAAACAATAGCATATATAAACAATGCTACCTCCTGAAGCAGACATCTTGCTGGATACAGAGAGCTCCTCAGAGGAGGATTTAGAGACTGATGACCAGTCCTATTTCCCCCCTGAGGTCTATGCTCAAACTTGGCAGGGTTATATTACCCATGTCATGCATGTTGTGTTGCATTGCTTAGTTTTTACATCATATATGGATTGCCATCTGCTTACTTGCTTACTATATAAATCATATATTTGAATTATATCATGCCATCATGTTTACATACACAACATCTATCTGAATTATGGCATGGCAACCCATTTAATGAAGACATCATATAGTTATATCATCTCATCATGTTTAGGTCATCATATTTTGAATTATGTCATTCTATCCGGGAGTTATATCATGCTATCATGTTTCCATAGGCGGCATGTATGTGAATTATGGCATGCCAACCTATTTAATAAACACATTATATAGTTATATCATGTCATCTTGTTTACATAGTCATCATATTTTGAACTATGTCTTTCCATCTTTTTTAGTTAGCCATCATAATGTGAAATTGTATCATGCTATCCTGTTTAGTTAGCCATCATATATGTGAAATTGTGTCATGCTATCCTGTTTGGTTAGAAAACATAAATGTGAATTATTTCATGCCCTCTTTTATTCCCCACTATCCATTGCACCTGTCTATCATACAATGTATGTACATTCAATTACTTTTCTTGTTTATCAACCATTTGAATTGGAGAGGGTGATGGCAGTATCTAAGGGAGTAACAACACGGTCTTCAGAAAAGATAGTGCTACCAGTTGATGCAGATAGAACCGCGGTTGTACTTGCCCAAGAACCAGCCCCACCACACATAACCCACACTCTCGCACATTGTACCCCTACCCAGTTGGACAGAGAACCAGCTACACCCCTTCTAACCCTAACCCCAGAAGATAGTAACCCAGTTCCATTTGACACAGCACCATCTCCACCACAGAGCACCCAAACACGAGCAGTTAGTAAGGGAACTGCAGTGCCCAAAGCACGAGGACCACCACTCCGAATCCCAACTCAATGCTTAAAGGAGAAGAAGAATTGTTCTCAGGTCAGGTTCTATAGCTATGGTTCATACTCCTTTGGTCTTGCATCACTATATTTACTCAGACCAACTATTTTCAAATTTGAAGGATGGAACTGAAACTCCAATGGCGCAACAGGTATGTTTTAAACTTGTTTCTTTAACTGGTTTGCTGTTGTAGATTGCTCTATATTGATTTCAGTTTCAATATGTTCTCATGTCATGCACATTACAAGTGTCTCTATAGTTTCCCACACTTATATTCTGTCTATTTTGCTTTGTCTTGAACAAATATTATTTGAACTGTGTCTCTATCTTGATTTGGCAACAAAAACTAGAATGATATAGACCATAAAGTGACCATGGTACATAGATATATGTTTGTTTCATGTTGTTATCCTGTAAACTTTACTACTGAAATGATTTACCAAAATGGGTTTCATATACAACATGGTTAACATGTGATGTGTCTGCTTGTTTCTCTTTTAGAATGCGAACAAAATATTGGAGAACAATACCCCGTTATGCAATGGTGAAGGAAGTAATGCAGATACGGTTCAAGATAGTGAGACATCCCTGATGGTCTCCAAGAAAGCTGATAAAAACTACCTTGATGACAGTGAGAGAACCCAGAAGTCATGTCTTGATGTAGTGTTCGAGTTACTGGCCACTACTACTGGCACAAGCTCTTCGAACTCACTGCTTGAATTAGTTCGTCTTCTTGAGTCTCAGCTTCAAGTTGAAAGACATCGATCAGATGTGTTGCGACAGGAAGCTGAAGGACTGAGGAAGTCCCTGCAGAATTCAGATGCATAGTTTCTAGTGCAACAGCAAGCACTGGAGGATTTAAGCGCCAAACAAGATAAAGTTAATAAGCTTGCTAAGCATCTTGCCAGCATTATGGGTACCTAGGATATTGTTTCTTGAGATCTTCTGAAGTGGTTTCAGTTCTGGACTTGTTTTGCTGCGGCGTTTATTTGCATTGGTCGCCAACTTTGACAACCAGTGTATATGCTATGCTCCTTTGTTCCCTATATTTGCACTAGAGGCGAACTTTGATGCCCAATGGATGTAATATGTGTAATAGCCGTGATAGCCTAGCATAAGTTGCTTGCTTATTTATTTCCTTGTGGTCTTGTTTATTTGTTTTCTTGTACTCAATGTTGTTCTTTTTCCGCGGTTTGCTAGTGGCCACAATACCCTATTTTTTAAAACTAGGCCACAATAACCATGGGCTACATATTTACTGTAGTGACACTGGGCCTTCTACGAGCCGTAGAAACAATGGGCCTTCTATGGGCCATATCATCAATGGGCCTTCTATGGGTCGTATCATCAATGGGCCTTATACGGGCCATATGATCGATTACCCAAACATGGGCCAATAACATACCGCTTTATGGCCGTAAATGGGCTAGAGTTGGAATCGTCCGTACATGGGCCGACCATAATGGGCCGTCGTTAATGGTCATATTTGATGATGCTATGAAAACGGCCCAACATATTAACGGGCCACAAATGGGCCGACTGTAAGCACGAGATGAATTTGTCCCACGAGCAGAAAATGACAGTAACGGGCCGTAAGTAACCAAATGCTGGAAATGAGCCCAAGAATAAATGGGCCCTAAGAAGGCCGAAAGATAACATGGGCTAGAAATGGCCCAACGAAATAATGGGCCGTTAATGGGTATAAAGTGATACACTATTCATTACGGGTCAGTTTTACCATGGGCCGTTAATGGGTCGAGGGTTAGTAAGGGCCTCATATGGGCCAAAAGACGTCATGGGCTATACATGGACCGGAAGTTAAAACGGGCTGGAATTATATTGGACGACCCAGATGACGCTACTGGGCCTAATTCGGATAGGCCGTAAATGGGCCCTGGGTTAGCGGGCTGTAAATGGGCTATATGTGAACAGGCCGTTAACAGGCTTGCCGTGGGCCGGCCCGCCACCTTTTGACCAAGTCAAACGGGCTGGCCTTTTCACAGGAATGGGCCTCTGTTGAGCCGTGCCACGTGTCGATGTATCATAGGCGCTTTGGGTCCAATGAGTGGATGACATATGTCCCAACGGTGAGCCGACACGTGTTTCCTCCAGCCAATGATGATTTTACACATGGAAAATCCCCATTGGTCGGGGTTGTTAACGGGTTATCGGATCCAAAACCAGAACCGATATCTTAACAGTGTTCCGTTACGGTGGATGCCATGTGTCAGCCACCCTTGACGAAAGCACTTCTGTGACGCGCGATTTATCTCATGGAAGTGGACACTTCCATGGTGATAATTTTGGTAATGTCATGGAACACTTCTACGACAGCACAGGTATGACTATCTTGATTCTGTCATAAATTTGTCATGGATGTACATGCATGACAGAAAACATGACCTACTGTGACAAACACGTATCATCACGGAAGTGTATTTTTTGTAGTGTATGCACAGAGATTCAACCGTTTGAGGTTGGATCGCTACAATATGTCCTATATGTCGTGCAATGTGGTGTTCAGTTAACTATTTGGTTCAATTCTGCAAATGTGATGTTCAATTCTTCAGGGTGCAATTTTCCAAGTTGTCTAGCATGCTTGATTTGGTTAATTGTCCGATCTTCTGTTAGGAGTATGTCATATTGTGCAATGTGGTGCTCAGTTAACGTTTGGTTCATTTGTTGTGGTGTTTAGTTAATTATTTGGTTCAATTCTGCAATGTGATGTTCAATTGTTGTGGGTGCATTCTGTTATTGTATACCATGTGAGAAATAAATCGAATTTTTCTGTACTAAATACATGAGAAACAAATACAATTGCTATATTTCCAAGTTGTTAAGCCTGCTTGGTTTGGTTAACTGTCTGATCTTCTATTAGGAGTATGTTATATTGTGCAATGTGGTGCTCAATTGTTTGCTTCATTTGTTGTGGTGTTTAGTTAACTGTTTGGTTCAATTCTGCAATGCGATGTTCAATTGTTGTGGCTGCATTCAGTTATTGTATACCATGTGAGAAATAAATCGAATTTGGCTGTACTAAATACATGAGAAACAAATACAATTGTGATACGTCTCCAACGTATCTATAATTTTTTATTGCTCCATGCTATATTATCTACTATTTTAAACATTATTGGGCTTTATTATCCACTTTTATATTATTTTTGGGACTAACCTATTAACCGGAGGCCCAGCCCAGAATTGTTGTTTTTTTCCTGTTTTAGGGTTTCAAAGAAAAGGAATATCAAACGGAGTCCAAACAGAATGAAACCTTTGGGAACGTGATTTTCTCAACAGATAAGACCCGGAAGACTTGGACCCTACGCCAAGGCACATAATAGGAGGCCATGAGGTAGGGGGGTGCCCTACCCTACAAGGCGCGCCCCCCACCCTCGTGGGCCCCCTGTTGCTCCACCAACGTACTTCTTCCTCCTATATATATCCACGTACCCCCAAACGATCAAAACAGGAGCCAAAACCCTAATTCCACCGCCGTAACTTTCTGTATCCACGAGATCCCGTATTGGGGCCTATTCTGGAGCTTCGCCGGAGGGGGCATCGATCACGGAGGGCTTCTACATCAACACCATAGCCCCTCCGATGAAGTGTGAGTAGTTTATCTCAGACCTACGGGACCATAGTTAGTAGCTAGATGGCTTCTTCTCTCTTTTTGGGTCTCAATACAATGTTCTCCCCCTCTCTTGTGGAGATCTATTCGATGTAATCTTCTTTTTGCGGTGTGTTTGTTGAGAACCGATGAATTGTGGGTTTATGATCAAGTCTATCTATGAATAATATTTGAATCTTCTTTGAATTCTTTTATGTATGATTGGTTATCTTTGCAAGTCTCTTCGAATTATCAATTTGGTTTGGCCTACTAGATTGATCTTTCTTGCAATGGGAGAAGTGCTTAGCTTTGGGTTCAATCTTGCAGTGTCCTTTCCCGGTGACAGTAAGGGCAGCAAGGCACGTATTGTATTGTTGCCATCGAGGATAACAAGATGGGGTTTTCTTCATATTGCATGAGTCTATCCCTCTACATCATGTCATCTTGCTTAAGGTGTTACTCTGTTTTTAACTTAATACTCTAGATGCATGTTGGATAGCGGTCGATGTTTGGAGTAATAGTAGTAGATGCAGGCAGGAGTCGGTCTACTTGTCTCGGACGTGATGCCTATATACATTATCATGCCTAAATATTCTCATAATTATGCTCAATTCTATCAATTGCTCAACTGTAATTTGTTCACCCACCGTAGAATACTTATGCTCTTGAGAGAAGCCACTAGTGAAACCTATGGCCCCCGGGTCTATCTTCATCATATTGTTCTCTTACTACTTTGCTATTTACTTTGCCTTTATTTTACTTTGCATCTTTATCATAAAAATACCAAAAATATTATATTTATCATATCTATCAGATCTCACTCTCGTAAGTGGCCTCATAGGGATTGACAACCCCTATTTGTGTTGGTTGCGAGGATTTATTTGTTTTGTGCAGGTACGAGGGACTTGCGCGTAGCCTCCTACTGGATTGATACCTTGGTTCTCAAAAACTGAGGGAAATACTTACGCTACTTTACTGCATCATCCCTTCCTCTTCGGGGAAAACCAACGCAGTGCTCAAGAGGTAGCAAGAAGGATTTCTGGTGCCGTTGTCGGGGAGGTCTTCGCAAAAGTCAACATACCAAGTACCCATCACATACCCTTATCTCCCGCATTACATTATTTTCCATTTGCCTCTCATTTTCCTCTCCCCCACTTCACCCTTGCCGTTTTATTCGCCCTCTCTCTCTATCCTCCCTCTTTTTCTCTATTTGCCTCTTTTTGCCCGTTTGCCTCTTTGTTTGCTTGTGTGTTAGTTTGTTTGCTTGTCATGGTGGCTCAAGATAATACTAAATTGTGTGACTTCACCAATACCAACAACAATGATGTTATTAGCACGCTGATTGCTCCTCTTACCGATGCTGAATCTTGTGAAATTAATACTGCTTTGTTGAATCTTGTCATGAAAGATCCGTTTTCCGGCCTTCCTAGTGAAGATGCCGCTACCCATCTTAATAGCTTCGTTGATTTGTGTGACATGCAAAAGAAGAAATATGTGGATAATGATATTGTTAAATTGAAGTTATTTCCTTTTTCGCTTAGAGATCGTGCTAAAGCTTGGTTTTCGTCTTTGCCTAAAAATAGTACTGATTCATGGAACAAGTGCAAAGATGCTTTTATCTCTAAGTATTTTCCTCCCGCTAAGATCATCTCTCTTAGAAACTATATTATGAACTTTAAGCAACTTGATCATGAACAGGTTGCACAAGCTTGGGAGAGAATGAAATTAATGATACATAATTGCCCTACTCATGGTTTAAATTTGTGGATGATTGTTCAAAAATTTTATGCCGGATTGAATTTTGCTTGTAGAAATCTTTTAGATTCGGCCGCGGGAGGCACTTTTATGGAAATCACTTTAGGAGAAGCTACTAAACTCCTAGATAATATTATGGTTAATTATTCTCAATGGCACATTGAAAGATCTACTAATAAAAAGGTGCATGTGATAGAAGAAATTAACGTTTTGAGTGGAAAGATGGATGAACTTATGAAACTATTTGCTAATAAGAGTGTTTCTTCTGATCCTAATGATATGCCCTTGTCTATTTTGATTGAGAATAATAATGAATCTATGGATGTGAATTTTGTTGGTAGGAACAATTTTGGTAACAACGTGTATAGATGAAATTTTAATCCTAGGCCTTATCCTAGTAATCCCTCTAATAATTATGGTAATTCCTAAAACAATTCTTATGGAAATTATAATAAGATGCCCTCTTATTTTGAATCTAATATTAAAGAATTTATTACTTTGCAAAAGAATTTTAATGCTATGATTGAAGAAAAATTGCTTAAGATTGATGATTTGGCTAGGAACGTTGATAGAATTTCTCTTGATGTTGATTCTTTGAAATTTAGATATATTCCACCTAAGCATGATATCAATGAGTCTCTCAAAGCCATGAGAATTTCCATTGATGAGTGCAAAGAAAGAACCGCTAGGATGCGTGCTAAGAAAGATGCCTTTATAAAAGCGTGTTCTTCTAGTTCCTATGAAAATAATGATGAAGATCTAAAAGTTATTGATATGTCCCCTATTAAATCTTTGTTTTGCAATATGAATCTTGATAATGATGGGACTGAATATGATCCACCTTTACCTAGAAGGCGTTCTAAGAATTCGGAATTTGTTGATCTTGATGCTAAATTTGATAAAAGTGGGATCGAAGAAATTAAAACCCTAGATGTTGCTAAACCCACTATTATGGATTTCAAGGAATTTAACTATGAAAATTGCTCTTTGATTGATTGTATTTCCTTCTTGCAATCCGTGTTAAATTCTCCTCATGATTATAATCAAAATAAAGCGTTTACTAAACATATCATTGATGCCTTGATGCAATCTTATGAAGAATAACTTGAATTGGAAGTTTCTATCCCTAGAAAACTTTATGATGAGTGGGAACCAACTATTAAAATTAAAATTAAAGATCATGAATGCTATGCTTTATGTGATTTTGGTGCTAGTGTTTCCACGATTCCAAAGACTTTGTGTGATTTGTTAGGTTTCTGTGATTTTGATGATTGCTCTCTAAACTTGCACCTTGCGGATTCCACTATTAATAAACCTATGAGAAGAATTAATGATGTTCTTATTGTTGCAAATAGGAATTATGTGCCCGTAGATTTTATTGTTCTTGACATAGATTGCAATCCTTCATGTCCTATTATTCTTGGTAGACCTTTCCTTAGAACGATTGGTGCAATTATTGATATGAAGGAAGGAAATATTAGATTCCAATTTCCATTAAGGAAAGGCATGGAACAATTTCCTAGAAAAAATATTAAATTACCTTATGAATCTATTATTAGAGCCACTTATGGATTGCCTACCAAATATGGCAATACCTAGATCTATTCTTGCTTGTTATGCCTAGCAAGGGGCGTTAAACGATAGCGCTTGTTGGGAGGCAACCCAATTTTATTTTTATTCCTTGATTTTTGCTCCTGTTTAGTAATAAATAAATTATCTAACCTTTGTTTTGGTTGTGTGTTTTTTTGTGTTTAATTAGTGTTTGTGCCAAGTAGAACCGTTGGGAAGACTTGGGGAAAGTCTTGTTGAACTTGCTGTAAAAAACAGAAACTTTAGCGCTCACGAGAACTGCTGCCATTTTTATTTGGAGAATGCTATTTAGTTAATTCTTTTTGAAGATGATTAATAGTTAAATTCTTCACGTCCAGAAATTTATTTCAGAATTGTTGGGGTTCCAGATCTTGCGCTAGCTACAGATTACTACAGACTGTTCTGTTTTTGACAGATTCTGTTTTTCGTGTGTTGTTTGCTTATTTTGATGAATCTATGGCTAGTAAAATAGTTTATAAACCATAAAGAAGTTTGAATACAGTAGGTATAACACCAATATAAATAAATAATGAGTTCATTACAGTACCTTGAAGTGGTCTTTTGTTTTCTTTCGCTAACGGAGCTCACGAGATTTTCTAATTTAAGTTTTGTGTTGTGAAGTTTTCAAGTTTTGGGTAAAGATTTGATGGATTATGGAACAAGGAGTGGCAAGAGCCTAAGCTTGGGGATGCCCATGGAACCCCCAAGATAATCTAAGGACACCTAAAAGCCAAAGCTTGGGGATGCCCCGGAAGGCATCCCCTCTTTCATCTACTTCTATCGGTAACTTTACTTGGAGCTATATTTTTATTCGCCACATGATATGTGTTTTGCTTGGAGCGTCTTGTATTATTTGAGTCTTTGCTTGTTAGTTTACCACAATCATCCTTGCTGTACACACCTTTTGAGAGAGCCATACATAATTTGGAATTTGTTAGAATACTCTATGTGCTTCGCTTATATCTTTTGAGTTATATAATTTTGCTCTAGTGCTTCACTTATATCTTTCAGAGCACGGTGGTGGATTTGTTTTATAGAAACTATTGATCTCTCATGCTTCACTTAGATTATTTTGAGAGTCTTAAATACCATGGTAATTTTCTTAAAATCCTAATATGCTTGGTATGCAAGATTAATAATAAAACTTTCTTATGAGTTTGTTGAATACTATGATAAGTTTGATACTTGATAATTGTTTTGAGATATAGAGATGGTGATATTAAAGTTGTGCTAGGTGAGTAGTTGTGAATTTGAGAAATACTTGTGTTGAGGTTTGTGATTCCCGTAGCATGCACGTATGGTGAACCGTTATGTGATGAAGTCGGAGCATGATTTATTTTTTGATTGTCTTCCTTATGAGTGGCGGTCGGGGACGAGCGATGGTCTTTTCCTACCAATCTATCCCCCTAGGAGCATGCGCGTAATACTTTGCTTTGATAACTTGTAGATTTTTGCAATAAGTATGTGAGTTCTTTATGACTAATGTTGAGTCCATGGATTATACGCACTCTCACCCTTCCACCTTTGCTAGCCTCTCTAATACCGCGCACCTTTCGTCGGCATCATACACCCACCATATACCTTCCTCAAAACAGCCACCATACCTACCTATTATGGCATTTCCATAGCCATTCTGAGATATATTTCCATGCAACTTTCCACCATTCCATTTGTTATGACACACTCCATCATTGTCATATTGCTTAGCATGATCATGTAGTTGACATCGTATTTGTGGCAAAGCCACCATTCATAATTCTTTCATACATGTCACTCATGCATCATTGCATATCCCGGTACACCGCCGGAGGCATTCATATAGAGTCATATTTTGTTCTAAGTATCGAGTTGTAATTGTTGAGTTGTAAGAAAAATAAAAGTGTGATGATCATCATTATTAGAGCATTGTCCCAGTGAGGAAAGGATGATGGAGACTATGATTCCCCCACAAGTCGGGATGAGACTCCGGATGAAAAAAAAAGAAAGAAAAGAGGCCATAAAAAAGGCCCAAATAAAAAAATGAGAGAAAAAGAGAGAAAGGGCAATGCTACTATCCTTTTACCACACTTGTGCTTCAAAGTAGCACCATGATCTTCATAGTAGAGAGTCTCTCATGTTATCACTTTCATATACTAGTGGGAATTTTTCATTATATAACTTGGCTTGTATATTCCAATGATGGGCTTCCTCAAAATGCCCTAGGTCTTCATGAGCAAGCAAGCTGGATGCACACCCACTTAGTTTCTTTTTGAGCTTTAATATACTTATAGCTCTAGTGCATCCGTTGCATGGCAACCCCTACTCACTCACATTGATATCTATTGATGGGCATCTCCATAGCCCGTTGATACGCCTAGTTGATGTGAGACTATCTTCTCCCTTATTGTCTTATCCACAACCACCACTCTATTCCACCTACAGTGTTATGTCCATGGCTCACGTTCATGTATTGCGTGAAAATTGAAAAAGTTTTGAGAATGTCAAAAGTATGAAACAATTGCTTGGCTTGTCATCGGGGTTGTGCATGATTTAAATATTTCGTGTGGTGAAGATGGAGCATAGCCAGACTATATGATTTTGTAGGGATAACTTTCTTTGGCCAAGTTATTTTGAGAAGACATAATTTCTTAGTTAGTATGCTTGAAGTATTATTATTTTTATGTCAATATGAAATTTTGTCTTGAGTCTTTCGGATCTGAATATTCATACCACAATTAAGAGGAATTACATTAAAATTATGCCAAGTAGCACTCCGCATCAAAAATTCTGTTTTTATCATTTACCTACTCGAGGATGAGCAGGAATTAGGCTTGGGGATGCTTGATACGTCTCCAACGTATCTATAATTTTTGATTGCTCCGTGCTATATTATCTACTATTTTAAACATTGTTGGGCTTTATTATCCACTTTTATATTATTTTTGGGACTAACCTATTAACCGGAGGCCCAGCCTAGAATTGCTGTTTTTTGCCTGTTTTAGGGTTTCGAAGAAAAGGAATATCAAACGGAGTCCAAACGGAATGAAACCTTTGGGAACGTGATTTTCTCAACAGATAAGACCCGGGAGACTTGGACCCTACGCCAAGGCACGTAACAGGAGGCCACGAGGTAGGGGGCGCGCCCTACCCTACAAGGCACGCCCCCCACCCTCGTGGGCCCCCTGTTGCTCCACCGACGTACTTCTTCCTCCTATATATATCCACGTACCCCCAAACTATCAGAACAGAAGCCATAACCCTAATTCAACCGACGTAACTTTCTGTATCCACGAGATCCCATCTTGGGGCCTGTTCCGGAGCTCCGCCGGAGGGGGCATCGATCATGGAGGGCTTCTACATCAACACCATAGCCCCTCCTATGAAGTGTGAGTAGTTTATCTCAGACCTATGGGTCCATAGTTAGTAGCTAGATGGCTTCTTCTCTCTTTTTGGATCTCAATACAATGTTCTCCCCCTCTCTTTTGGAGATCTATTCAATGTAATCTTCTTTTTGCGGTGTGTTTGTTGAGATCGATGAATTGTGGGTTTATGATCAAGTCTATCTATGAATAATATTTGAATCTTCTCTGAATTCTTTTATGTATGATTGGTTATCTTTGCAAGTCTCTTCGAATTATCAGTTTGGTTGGGCCTACTAGATTGATCTTTCTTGCAATGGGAGAAGTGCTTAGCTTTGGGTTCAATCTTGCGGTGTCCTTTCCAGGTGACATTAAGGGCAGCAAGGCACGTATTGTATTGTTGCCATCGAGGATAACAAGATGGGGTTTTCTTCATATTACTTGAGTCTATCCCTCTACATCATGTTATCTTGCTCAAGGCGTTACTCTGTTTTTAACTTAATACTCTAGATGCATGCTGGATAGCGGTCGATGAGTGGAGTAATAGTAGTAGATGCAGGCAGGAGTCAGTCTACTTGTCTCGGACGTGATGCCTATATACATGATCATGCCTAGATATTCTCATAATGATGCTCAATTCTGTCAATTGCTCAACAGTAATTTGTTCACCCACCGTATAATACTTATGCTCTCGAGAGAAGCCACTAGTGAAACCTATGGCCCCCGGGTCTATCTTCATCATATTGTTCTCTTACTACTTTGCTATTTACTTTGCCTTTATTTTACTTTGCATCTTTATCATAAAAATACCAAAAATATTATCTTTATCATATCTATCAGATCTCACACTCGTAAGTGGCCTCATAGGGATTGACAACCCCTATTTGCGTTGGTTGCGAGGATTTATTTGTTTTGTGCAGGTACGAGGGACTTGCGCGTAGCCTCCTACTAGATTGATACCTTGGTTCTCCAAAACTAAGGGAAATACTTATGCTACTTTACTGCATCATCCCTTCCACTTCGGGGAAAACCAACGCAGTGCTCAAGAGGTAGCAAATTACTATATTTCCATGTTATTAAGCATGCTTGGTTTGGTTAACTGTCTGATCTTCTATTAGCAGTATGTTATATTGTGCAATGTGGTGCTCAGTTAACATTGGGTTCATTTGTTGTGGTGTTTACTTAACTGCATGGTTTAAGTCTGCATGCGATGTTCAATTGTTGTGGTTGCATTGTGTTATTGTATACCATGTGAGAAATGAATCAAATTTGGATGTACTAAATACATGAGAAACAAATACAATTGCTATATCTCCAAGTTGTTAAGCATGCTTGGTGTCGGTGCACAAAAGTAGGGGCTCCCTTTTGTACCCCTTTACTTGTGCGCGGACAGTTAGAGCTGCGCCTACAGCCATACCTAGCGGGGCAGAGGAAGCAAAACCACAAGGCAACCAGAACAACGCCAAGACCATAGACACAAAGAGAAAGAGGGCGAGGTGGACTCCCCCGGCAAGACCCTTGCCGCGGCAGCCTCCGCAGCCCTGGCAAGAGCCTTGCCGCGGCAACTTGCCCAACGCCAGCAGAGCACGCCACCCTTGAGCGCAAGGGTTCCAACACCATCAACCACATTGGAACCAAGGCTCTGGAGGCACCTCCATGATGACATACAAATCTTTGTGAAGATCATAAGCACACAAGATCAGATGAGGACCAGAAGACGACAATCCTCGACAAGATCCTTGCCGAGGAAATCCACGAGACCCCCGGCAAGATCCTTGCCGGGGATGACCATGATGCCGCGGCAAGACCCTTGTCGGGGCCTCGACAAGACCCTTGCCGAGGACACTTGCGGGGCCACAGCCAGGCCCACGTCTACCAAGACTCCACCGCCGTCCCCATACAGTTGCCAGCCCAACCAGTTGGGCAAGCACCTGTGTGGCGACACGCGGCCTCCAGGCCAACTCAGCAAGTGCCTACGTGGTGGCATGCACATCTTCGTGAAGACTCTGCCGCCCCGCCAGCCCAGCAGCCAGCCAACATGGCACTACAATGCCTCATCAGCTCGGACGCGCGTCAGAGCCAGGCGAGGCAGCGATAGCTGGGACGAGCTTCCTTGCCGTCCCCGATAAAGCAAGAAGGGAACATCGGTAGCACATTAAATGCATTTGTCCGACAGTGCCAGAGGATAGACTTAACCACTGTATACCTTTCCACCTCTTGTGTGCCACTGTGGCGCCCCCTTTTGACTATAAAAGGAGGCCCGAGGCGTACTGGAGAGGGATTTGGATCTTTTGGACTACACATGCACCGCAGCTAGTTCGAAAGCTCAAGAACACTCAAATATACACCAAAGCAGGATTAGGGTTTTACGCATCCTTGCGGCCTGAACCTGGGTAAACGATCTTTGTGCTGACTACTAGACCCGCTCTTTGCACAACCTCGCGCCCGCCAACCGTAGAAGGGATCGCAGTGATTCAATAGGTGTCGCTCGCACTGACATCTTTGGCGCGCCAGGTAGGGGGCACAGTTGTGAAAATCCGGTCTAGCAGTTAGTTTAGCAGTTCTTCATCGCCATGGCTCCCAAGAAGAAGACGACCGAACGAGCAGCATCATTTGCGGATGCCATAAACGCTCGCGCGGCGACAGAAAAGCTGAGTCATTCGAAACTTTGAGTAATTCTTTTATGTATAAGGTTGTTTTCCTCGGAGATCCTGCTCTTGGTATGAAAAACCTGCATGCGATGGGGGCCTTCCACTATTGGCAACTCCCTTGTTCTGTTTCGAGTCTGCTCAATAGTCGAGCAGCCGCGTCGAGAACGGCAAGGTGGCCTTCCCGCTATTGGCAAGGCCCTTGTTCTGTTTCGAGTCTGCTCAGCAGTTCAAGCGGTCGTGTTGAGAACTGTAAGGTGGTTTACTTGTCCGCGAGCACACCTGGCCGGTTGCGAGGATCCGTCCTCGGAACGCCGCAGCCTGGGTTCGCGGGCCGGCAAGCCTATCCAGTTGAGCATAGGGTGTACATACAAAGAACGATCGAACAGGAAAATAACATGCATTGTTTCAAGGTACTGCAAAGTTATATTACATCAATTGTTGTTGCGGTTCTAACTAAAGTTAAAAATTGTCTTGGTCATGAACCCGCAGCGGCAATGAGAAACAGGGTGCCTAGTCCCGGCGCTGGCCCTCTATCCTCCGAACTTTGTCGACGCGGCTGATGATGGGCTCGATACGCTCTTCGAGGGCCACGAGGTCCACACCCTCCGGCAAGCTCTCCAGCGCGGCATCAAAGTCGAGGTTGGGGTTCCAGTATGCCACCTTGGTGAGGACCTTGGTCAGGACACCCCGGCAAAGCTTCCGGGCCTCATTGGCCAGGGAGGTCGCTCTGTTGGAGCGGAATTGCTCCAGAGCTCCGAGAACACCCTCAAAGAATAGGGTCAGTTTGGCATTGGGACTCACATTCGGCTTCGGGGCATACCTCATGTTCGGCATCCCCATGGTAGCCAGCTGCGTGATGATCCTGCCGGCGATGTCGGCGAGGCGGCTGACCCAGAGGTTTTCGCCCTTCACAAAATCCAGGTGCTTGGCGGCATCATTCCTCCGCAGCTGCTTCTCGGCCTCCAGATCTTTGGTCAGGGTCTCTTCCCAGGCCCTGACCTCCGAGAGCATCCCCTCGAGGCCCTCCAGCTTCAGCTTTAGGTCCCTGATGGAGTCATTGGCCTTGGAGAGCAGCTCGACCTTGTCGAGGACTGTGGCCTGCACGTCAGCCAAAGCGCCTTTGGCCACATCCCTCTCCTCCGTCAGCTCCAGGACCTGCTTCTTCAGCCCGTCCCGCTCCACCTCCAACTCGTTCACCTTGCCGGCCTAGACCTGGGCCTGAGCATTGAGTGCCTCCTCGTGCCTCTGCTCCAGCTCCCGAGTCCACTGCATGACAAGCTTCTCGACCTCCTCATCCTTGCCGCGGAGTGTCGCGGCGAGGTCCTCCTCCTGGGAGTTCAGCATGGTCTGGTGCTGGTGTCGAGCGGCCTCGTCCTTGGAGGCCTATGCTTTCGCCGCGTCCTGGGCCTTCTCGACATCGGCATGCTTCAGGACAAGCTCCTGCTTGCGCTCGGCCAGCAAATCCTGGGCGGTCTTCAGTTCCTTACAGGCCTGGCGGAACCAAGCCTGCATCTCGGCAACGAACCCCTCGAGGTCCGCCTCCGCATGGTCCACCGCTGCCATCCTGGACTTGGCCTTGTCCAGGCGGGCACAGTGAAGCGACTGGAGCTTCTAGAAGTTGGCGCTCATGGCCTGGAGGAGCCGTTCTTCCTGGGAATCGCTGCCACCGGTGCTCAGTTCGTCAACAACCTCAAGCCCGGCAGCGGCGAGCACCTCGTCGTCAAACACCTCCCCCTCGGTGGGCACCCTGGTACTCGTCATCCCTGGGAGGTGGACAAATAGGTCATCGCTCACCTTCAAGTACTTGCCCAGGACAGAGGCAACAGAGGGGGAAGGTTGGTCGTCAACCACCCCCTCCTCGGCAGCGGCCTTGCCGGCCTCCCTGGCAGGCCCCTCGCTGGCCTCCTCGGCAATGGCCTCGCCGGTCTCCCCGGCCAGCCCCTTAGCAGCATCCTCAGCAGCACCCTTGGCGACCTCCTCGGCGGCGATCTTGGCGGCCTCGGCCTCGGCGTCCCTGGCAACCTCCTCAATGACGGTGTCAATGTCCTCGCAGTCCGCCGGGGAAGGGTCTAGATACCGAGGAGGGGAATGAGGCGAAGCCAAGAGCAAGGTTTGAAAAGAAGAAGCAAGAACAGGGACAGAAGGCAAATAACTCACCCATGCCGGGCTGGGAAGAGGTGGCCCCCTCCTTGCTAACATTTGGTGCCGGGGCGGAGCCACCGGCGCCCGGATTCGCCTCCTCCTCCTCCGTGCGCATGGGCTCGGTGCTTGGCACCCTTGCCGGGGACGCTCCTTGGGGCGGCGTGGTTGATGGGGGCAGCATGTTGGGGGTGGCCCTTAGTGGCTCCTCCTGCTGCCGTCCTCCTCCTGCAACCACGACAAGGTCAGCACAAAGGGATCGTACCCCGGCACACATCAATGAGGAGAGAGTAGTGAACGCACGCTGGGGGCTGCGCCGGGGGCTGCTATCCGGGCTGCTCTCCACCACTAGCAGCGTACTCGAGGTGCCCGCTGGGGGTTGGCCGCCCGTCGAGGCCCTTCGCCACCCTCTGGGCCAGCATCTCCACATCCTCGCGAAGATGAAAACAAGTCAAGAAAACCAGCATGGTCTGAAGGAACGGAGATGATGAAGGGCAAGATGCTTACTCATCCTCTGTCTCCTCTTCCGCCGCCTTCCTCTTCCTCCTTGGGCTGAGAGACCCAAGATCGAGGATGACCTCCGTGTCAACATATGCGGGAGGAGGGGAAGGGGATGGAGTCCGGCGACGCTTGGACGAAGAAGAGGCGGTCGCTTTCTTCTTCACCACCGCGGCCTTCACCACCTTCCTCGCTGTCGCGGCCCTCGTCAGGCGCACGGACTCCCCCTGGCCTCTTGCCGCTGCACGGTCCTGCCGGGCTGGACCGGCTCACCAGAGCTGGCCCGCCGCAGGACACACTTTCTCCCCGTTGCCAGAGGGTCGTTGAGGGAGTCCTGGATTAGGGGGTGTTCGGATAGCCGAATTATACCTTCAGCCGGACTCCTGGACTATGAAGATACAAGATTGAAGACTCCATCCCGTGTCCGGAAGGGATTTCTCTTGGCATGGAAGACAAGCTTGGCGATACGGATGTTCAGATCTCCTACCATTGTAACCGACTCTATGTAACCCTAATCCTATCCGATGTCTATATAAACCGGGGGGTTCTAGTCCGTAGGACAACATACACATCAACAATCATACCATAGGCTAGCTTCTAGGGTTTAGCATCTCTGATCTTGTGGTAGATCAACTCTTGTACTACCCATATCATCAATATTAATCAAGCAGGACGTAGGGTTTCACCTCCATCGAGAGGGCCCGAACCTAGGTAAAACTTCGTGTCCCCTGCCTCATGTTACCATCCGGCCTAGACGCACAGTTCGGGACCCCCTACCCGAGATCCGCCGGTTTTGACACCGACATTGGTGCTTTCATTGAGAGTTCTTCTGTGCCATCGCCGTCAGGCCCCATGGCTCCTACGATCATCAATGGCGATGCAGTCCAGGGTGAGACCTTCCTCCCCGGACAGATCTTCGTCTTTGGCGGCTTCGCACTGCGGGCCGATTCACTTGGCCATCTAGAGCAGATCGAAAGCTACGCCCTTGGCCGTGAGGTCAGATTCGGAAGTTTAAACTATACGGCCGATATCTGCGGGGACTTGATCTTCGACGGATTCGAACCACTGCCGAGCGCGCCGCTCTGTCACGACGAGCATGATCTAGCTCTGCTGCCGAACAGTGCCCTGGAGGCCGCACCCGCATTGGCTCCGACCCTTAGTTTGGAGCCGACCACGCCGATCGAGGATGGGCGGTTGGACGCCACCTCGGGGGCTGCGATCCCAACGGCGGTTGAGCCGAACACCAGCCCCGTACTCATCAAGACTCGTGACTCCATGGAGCCGGATTCTTCTCCGAACTCCGAACTCTTCGCGCCCCTGCCGAGCGAATCCGATTGGGCGCCGATCATGGAGTTCACGGCCACGGACGTCTTTCAGCACTCGCCTTTCAGCGATATCCTGAAGTCACTGAAGTCTCTCTCTTTATCAGGAGAACCCTGGCCGGACTACGGTCAGCAAGGTTGGGATTCGGACGATGAAGAAATTCAAAACCCGCCCACCACCCTCTTGGTAGCCAGTGTCGACAATTTAACCGACATGCTCGACTTCAACTCCGACGACATTAACGGTATGGACGCCGATGAAGGAGACGATGAAGAATCAGCGCCTGTCGAGCCCTGGAACGCCACCTCGTCACATGACGTATACATGGTGGACGCACCCAAAGATGACAGCGCGGAGCGGAAGAATGCACCGAAGGATTGTTCCCTCGGAAAGCAGTCAAAGCGGCGATGCAAGCGCCGCCCCAAATCCCACCTCGAATGAAATAGCGATCATACGGATCCAGCGCTGGAGCAGGGCGAACCGCTGCCAGACAATGGCAATCCGGATAATCAAACCGAACAAACAAATCCTATCAATGATAATGGTCCGGACGACATAACGCCGGACAGGCACTCGGAGCAGCAGAATGCCCGTAAAAGGCTCGTTGCCACCGCAAGGAGCCTCAAAAAGCAGAAGCGGAGGCTCAAGGCCGCACAAAACACGCTCCAATTCAGATGGAGCAAAATACTCAACACTGTAGCAAGGTACGGCGACAATCGCCCCTCCAAGAGCTACCCAAAGCGGAAGCTGCTACCCGAATTCGATGAGGAGGCCTCAGACCCCCCACAACCAAACATCAAAGCAGCCACCTGGTCGGATAGACGACCCCTCTACCACCACAAAACGGCATTCAACGCCGCTCACAATGCAACACCCGAGCCAGGCGAGGGCTCGCACCCGAAGGACGGTGCAACAAGATCCATCTATGGACCACGCAAGCGCGCCCCAGCATACAATGCACCACAACAAACATCCGAACAACGCGGCACACCCAGCTACAGGGGTGCCGCACACCCCCTATGTTTCACCAATGAGGTGCTGGATCATGAATTTCCAGAGGGATTCAAGCCCGTAAACATAGAGGCATACGACGGAACAACAAACCCTGGGGTCTGGATTGAGGACTATATCCTTCGTATACATATGGCTCAAGGGGATGATCTCCATGCCATCAAATACTTACCTCTCAAACTCAAAGGGCCAGCTCGTCACTGGCTCAAAGGCCTCCCTGAAAGCTGCATTGGAAGTTGGGAAGAGCTCGAAGACGCCTTTCGGGCAAACTTTCAAGGGACTTATGTCCGACCTCCGGATGCGAACGACCTGAGTCACATAACTCAACAGCCCGGAGAGTCAGCCCGAAAGCTTTGGAATAGGTTTCTTACTAAAAAGAACCAGATTGTCGACTGCCCGGACGCTGAAGCCTTAGCGGCTTTCAAGCACAGCGTCTGCGATGAATGGCTCGCCAGTCACCTCGGCCAAAACAAATCGAGAACGATGGCCGCATTAACAAACCGAGAACGATGGATGCATGGGTGAGGACAGCTGGCTAGCCAGATGCAGCACCAGCGACCCCAGTACATCTGAAGTTAGAGATGGAAACAGGAAATCACGGTGCAACAGCAATAACAAACGCCGGAATAAAGAAGACAGCACGAAGGGCACGGCAGTAAATGCCGGATTCAAAGTCCCTCGGCCAAACCAAAAGTCGCCTTCCAAAGGCACCAGGGATGAACTGTCCAGCCTCAACAAAATTCTGGACCAAGTATGTCAGATCCATAGTACCCCTAGCAAACCTGCTAATCATACCCACAGAGAATGTTGGGTCTTCAAGCAGTCCGGCAAGCTTAACGCCATACACAAGGGGGAGGATACACCAAGTGAAGACGAGGACGAACCTCCCAAACAAGACAAGGGGGAACAAAAGAAATTTTCACCCGAAGTCAAAACAGTAAACGTGTTACACGTGATCAAGAGAAAAAACAATGTGGCACTCCCTGAAAAATTTACCCAAGTGCCTGTCACCGCGAAGTCCCGCCACTGGTCGTCTCAACCGATCACCTTCGACCATCGTGATTACGCATCAAGTATCCGGCACGCAGGATGGGCTGCACTGGTATTAGACCCAGTAATTGGCGGATACCACTTCACACGAGTCTTGATGGATGGCGGCAGTAGCCTAAACCTAATATATCAGGATACAATCCGCAGGATGGGGTTAGACCCAACACAAATTCGCCATAGCAATACTACCTTTAAAGGAGTAACGCCAGGCCTAGGGGCTTGTTGTACGGGCTCCCTCCTACTACAAGTTATATTCGGCTCCCCCGATAACTTCCGTCGCGAGCATTTAACTTTCCACATCGCTCCGTTTAAAAGTGGCTATCAAGCACTACTCGGACGCGGAGCTTTCGCTTGCTTTAATGCAATACCACACTACGCCTCCCTAACACTCAAGATGCCCGGTCCACGTGGCATCATTTCAGTGCACGGAAGTATCAAGCGATCTGTGCGCGCCGAAGAGAGTGAGGCTGCCTTGGCAGCCGCACACTAAAGGCGCCCGGACCAGCAAAAGCATCCAATAGGTCGTCAAGACCTCAGACACAACTAATCAAGTCCGGCGCCGCTACTCATATCGAATAAACGGTCACACCCCTATCTTTCAAAAGTACAAGGGGCTCAACGCACGCAGACGAGTGGTGATTTCTTCTTATCTTGAATTATACATGGTTTCTTTAGAGAACTATCCTTTTGCACGACAACCTTTTTACCTAAATTCCTCTCTTTTACAGATGATCATCGTGCTACACCCGTCCAGGATACGGCACAACGGAGACACAGGCGCAGACGTGCAGCAGGGACCCGACCCAAGGATTCTTTTTAGATTAAGACCCTGCGTAAACCTTTTTTACTGTCTCTTGTTGATACATATCCACCGTTGGGAAGGATGCTGACGTCTTGGCATGTGGCCACGCCAGAACAATGCACGTACCTGGACACAAGGGGCTTCTTACAAAGGCCATTCTTCAGGCCCGGTTTATACCACAAAGACCGAATACCCTAGGGAGTGTTCGGCGTCGCGAGTTTGGCCCTATATGCATCAGCTCCGAATCATTGTCTTTGGTCAAATGTTGGGTTTGCCCGGCTCCTGTGTTTTGGTGCCTTACGTTCTGCTTTACCGGCTAAGGTAGCACCAGGAGAACTACTGCGATTGTGCCCTGGTTCATCCGGACGAGCACCTCAGTAGAGAAAGCCGAAAACTGACTGTCATGATCTAGCGTGAGACTGGTCAACCACTCGATGACCCATGGGAATGTTAGAATTCCTCCGCCTTAACGAAGGGCCGCTTTCCGGCCAGGCATATACGCACCCCGGGATCGGGAGAGTGCGGAGCCACCAGGGGCTATCTAGTAGCCCCACTGTCAAACTCCTATGGCTAAGTGAAAGTGTTAAAGCATTATAGTCCGGTTGCCTCGCTCGC
Source organism: Triticum aestivum (assembly GCF_018294505.1). Taxonomy (NCBI): domain Eukaryota; kingdom Viridiplantae; phylum Streptophyta; class Magnoliopsida; order Poales; family Poaceae; genus Triticum; species Triticum aestivum. The sequence goes on from NC_057809.1 coordinate 465,865,506, forward strand.
TCCGCTATCACCTCCTTAATAGGACCAAGACGTTGGGTTAAGTGTGAACGCGTGTTTTTGCGAACACCTCCGCATTATATGCGTGGGGGTTGAAGCCGACGACTGCAATCTTTCAGGTTATACACATGTATACATAAACGGCCGCCCAGGAGGCATCACATTACTTTTAGGCAAAAGTATAAAAGTAGCCTCATAAAAATCTAAAAAGCATTTCGCTTACAATGAGATTACATGTCATTCAAACATAATATTTTTTGAGCACTGGGTCTCTATCAAACGAGCACCCTCAAGAACTTCCTCAAAGTAGTGCTCAGCAGCCCTTCGACCTATGGCCGAATCTTGCGCCGCAACAGTGGTAGCATCCATCTCTGCCCAGTATGCTTTAGCACGGGCAAAGGCCATCCGTGCGCCTTCTATGCATGCCGATCTCTTCATCGCATTTATGCGCGGTACCACATCAAGGACCTACTACACCAAGCTGAAATAGTTGCTCGGTTTTGACCTTCCCGGCCATAGTTGATCCACAACAGACCTCATGGAGAGTCCGGACAACCTATTTAGTTCGGCCCATTCGGCTAATTGGTCCGTCAACGAAAGCGGACGCTCGGGAGAAAGGAATTGCTTCCAAAACAGCTGGTCTACTTCACGGTCCGTCTGACTCTGGAAGTACTTGGCCGCATCAGCAGCGCTCGCCGCCAGATCCATATACGCATCCTCCGAACTCCACAGCCGATCCAGAGGGGCATACCATGGATCTCCGTACTTCCTCTACAGCATAAAGGACTTCCCGGCTACAATATCCCCGGCTTCCCGCAGCTCCTCCTTCTTTGCCCTCATAGCAGAGCGGAGGCCTTTTCCCGTTACAGCAGCCTTCTCAAGGTCCGATGCCTTCGCCTGGTTCTCCTTTTCAAGAGCCCGGCAACGGTTTACGGCGGCTTTTAATTCTACGGCCATATTGGCCATCTTCTTCCGGCTCTCGCCATGTGCGGCCTTCTCGGCTCGCAACTCTTCGGCCGCCTTCAAAGCAGCCGCATTACCCAATCTTGCTTGTTCCTTGGCTCGGGCAAGTTCGCCCACAAGGCTTCAACACTGGCAGCTCCATCTGCAGTCATAACATGTTAAAAACACTGGCATCATACTCTTTCTATGTGGCGCTTACAAGACAAGGATACTTACCATGCGCCTCGTCAAGCCTTCTGTTAACAAGCTCGATGTCGGCATCTGCCGCATCCAACTGCCGTTCTAAACGGGCAAACTGGCTAGTCCAGCTGGCCACCGGAGTTTCCATCTCCTGCAGATAAAGGCAGTATGGTTATTACCTGGGAGTATGATCCTCCGTTCGTCATCGTTTCAGACGACAACCAGAGTCTCAGGGGCTACTATCTACACAGGGCACACCTAACATGTGCAGGACTATTACACATTCCTTTTTACGTACCTCAAAGCCTGTCAGTAGACTCATAAAAGCTTCATGCAATCCGCTTTAGGCGGACAATATCCTCTCCATCACCATATTCATCAACACACGGTGATCATCTGAGATGGCCACTCGCCGCACCAACTCCCTCAGAACGTCAGATCGCACACTAGACGGCGCCGGACTCTTTTGTCTACTCTCTTCGGGAGCCGGACACTGGGAGCCTCGGGGATCAATTGGATCACCTTCTGGCCTCTCTGCCCTCGGAGAGGCCCTCCGCGACGACACTTCAGGGTCGCCCGCTTCCGGAGCGGAGGAGTCCGGAGGAGGCGTCTCGCTCTCGATCATCTCTGGAAGAAGATCCCCCGAAGACGAGCTCATTTGAGAGGGGCTAAGGCCCGAACTGCACAAATATATGCGGTGGTTATTTTCTCAGAAGAAAAGGAAGGCATATCTGTATTATTAAAGTTTTCGGGTCACTTACGACTCCCGGGAGAATTGATCCCCCCGTGGACTTTGTGCGGCAGCAGCGCCCCCCAAGGTAGGGCCCCCGGTGGAAGATTTCTTCTCCCGTTTGGAAGCTTCGGCTTCCGAATTCCCGGGCGCAGTCCTTTTCCTCTTCCGGTCATCTTCCTTCACGGAGACGCTCGCTCCCTCGGATAGAATAGGCAGCGTTGGGGGCCCGTGTCCGCCCGCATTACCCTCCACAGTATCTTCCTTCAAGGGATCTGGGCAAGTTGCGGTCAGGAGCATCTTTTCCAATACCGGATTCTCCAAACCCTCAGGGAGGGGGGCCAAACACCGAATCAACTTCGCCTTTGTTAGCCAGTCCTGGTCGAAAAAGCAAACTCTCAGAAATAATATGTTCGGCTGGAAAATTCCTTACCAGTTCGGCGACGCGGTTACTGCTCAGGCCCACGTCCTCGGTGATTTCCGGACACTCTACTTGAGGTCCGAAGAATGACTTATACATATCCTCGTGCGTCGGGCCGAGAAAATTTTGAATGGCACGCGGACCCTCGGGATTGAACTCCCACAAGCGAAGGGGCTGACGTTTGCAAGGCTGGACTTGACGAACCAGCATAACTTGTATTACCGCAACCAAACTGAGATCGTCGTTGAAGAGATCTCGAATGCGGCTCTGCAGTAAAGGCACATCCTTGGCTGGACCCCAGCTCAGTCCTCTGTTGATCCATGACATCAGTCGTGGTGGAGGGCCCGAGCGAAAAACGGGGGCGGCCGCCCACTTGGTGCTTCTAGGAGTCGTGATGTAGAACCACTCCCGTTGCCACAATGCAGACACCTCTGGGATGGAACCTTTGGGCCACAGAGCTCCCGTCATCTTGCGTATTGAGGCGCCTCCACACTCTGCATGTTGCCCTTCAATCACTGTTGGCTTTACTTCAAAGGTCTTGAGCCATAAGCCAAAGTGGGGGGTAACTCGGAGGAAGGCCTCGCATACGACAACAAAGGTCGTGATATGCAAGAAGGAGTCCGGAGCTAGATCATGGAAATCTAGCCCGTAATAAAACATTAAGCCCCTGACGAAAGGATCCAGAGCAAAACCTAGACCTTGGAGGAAGTGGGAGACAAACACAACGCTCTCGTTGGGTTTGGGAGAAGGGACGGCCTGCCCCCGGGGAGGCAGCCGATGCGACATTTCGGCGGCCAGATACCTGGCCTCCCTCAACTTTTTGATGTCTTCTTCCGTGACGGAGGAGGGCATCCATCGGCCTTGAAGGCTGGATCCGGACATGACTGAAGGTTCAGAGCACCAGACTTGAGCTTTCGGCGTTTGAGCTTGAGGCGGGGGAAGGATTCGATTAAGAACGGGAGGGAAAAGGTAAAAGCTTTGCCCCTTTATAAAGAGGGTGGATATCAAGCGTCATCCCCGTGTCCGTTTGGACTTTCATATGATCTAGGAGTCCTAGAAGTGGCTGGGTTACCCACGCCTGTATTGATGAGAATCCCGTAATAAGGGGACACGATCTCTGTTTTTACAAGACGTGCCAAGGGAACCACCTCGCATACCACGCTGAGGTGGGTAATTAAACGACTCGGATAAAGGCTTGGCCGTGGTGTGTCGCACCACGGGATACGTCAGCAGATTAGATTTGTGTAAATATTATTCTCTCTATGGAAGTATGTGGAAACTTATTTTGCAGAGCCGGACGCTACCTTTGTGTTTAAGATCTTCTATGAAGTACTTGGAGGAGGAACCCGCCTTGCAATGCCGAAGACAATTTACGCGCCGGATCCGTCGTCATTGAAGCCTGGTTCAGGGGCTACTGAGGGAGTCCTGGATTAGGGGGTGTTCGGATAGCCGAATTATACCTTCAGCCGGACTCCTGGACTATGAAGATACAAGATTGAAGACTCCGTCCCGTGTCCGGAAGGGATTTCCCTTGGCGTGGAAGACAAGCTTGGCGATACGGATGTTCAGATCTCCTACCATTGTAACCGACTCTATGTAACCCTAACCCTATCCGGTGTCTATATAAACCGGGGGGTTCTAGTCTGTAGGACAACATACACATCAACAATCATACCATAGGCTAGCTTCTAGGGTTTAGCCTCTCTGATCTCGTGGTAGATCAACTCTTGTATTACCCATATCATCAATATTAATCAAGCAGGACGTAGGGTTTTACCTCCATCGAGAGGGCCCGAACCTGGATAAAACTTCGTGTCCCCTGCCTCCTGTTACCATCCGGCCTAGACGCACAGTTCGGGACCCCCTACCCGAGATCCGCCGGTTTTGACCCCGACAGTCGTCAGCCCCGACCTCTTCCCCGGTCGACTCCTCGACCACATCTTCGATGAGAGGGGCCCCGGTGCCGGCGCTGCTGGCCTCCCCAGCAGACTTTGCCCATCCGGCAAGCTCCTCCTCCTCCGCAGCCGCCTCAACCTCGTTCTCCACGTGGCCGACGCTGCCAGCCTCCCTGGCGAGCGCCGCCTCCACCGCCCTGGCGGCGATGTAGTCTAGCTCCTCTTTGGTGGTGTCCTTGATAAGCAGTGGCTCATCACGGACATACCTCTCCGATAGGTTGTCGAAGAACTCCTGCACCTTCTCCTCCTCTGGCTCGGCCCAACTTGGGTCAAGGCCGTGCGCATTAAAATCTGGCATCATGGCAATGATGTCGGTTTGGTGAGAGTTGTTGCTCAGCAGGACCACTCCCGTTGGCAACCTGAACAGAGGCCCCTTGACGACCTTGTCAGCCTTCGCAGCCTTGCCGGCTCTCTCAGCCCTGCCGTCGTCACCCACATTGAGCTGGAAAATTCGCTGACAAAAATGAGCATGCCCCATCACCGTGAAGTTGTGCTTCAAGTCGGGGCGAAGACTCATGACACCGGCCAAGTTCCTGAAATGCCATGTCGGCCTCCCCTTGTTATGCAGTGGGGCGATGCGGCGGCGGATGAAGTCGGCCCCAATCATCTCAAGGGTGAGCCCGACCATAGTGAGGCGATGGATCCTGGTGGTAGCAATCGCGAGCTTCTTGTCATCGGCGTTTGCGTCGCTCCAGTCCTTGTGGCGGACTGGCAGGCTCTGACGAACTTGGCAGAACTCCTGCGGATCCTCCTCCTCCTCGATCCATAGCCTCTGGCCCCGACACTCCTCCCACCTCTCCTTGTTAGCACCCTCTGGATACGTGCCCTTCTCCTGGGTCCGTGGGATCTAGGTGACGCAACCGGAGATGGCACCCCCCCCCCCCCCGCCTGGATACGGGGAAAGAAATAGTGGCGGAAGAGCGCCGTGATGGGAAGCATTCCGGTGAAGCCCTCGCAGAGGTGGGCGAAGAGGGCCATGCATGCCACAGAATTCAGCGTGAAATCAAGAAGATGGAAGCCGAATGTGTGCATGACGTTGTTGAAAAAGTCGGAGAAAGGGGGGCAAAGCCCGCAGGAGAAGTAGTCAACGAAGAAAGGATACCGATTCGGGCTGGCCTTGGCAAATCGGCGGGGATGATGTGAGTAGCCGAATGCCCCATCGTCTTCTCCCCCCTCAGAGGCTTGAAGTAGTCCCTGAGGTGGACGGCATCAACCGTCAAGGGAAAGAAGGCAATCTGCGTTTGAAGCGCCGCCGACTCGCTCTCCGGCATCTCCTTCTCCTCGGCGTCCTTGGCCACTCCCTTGCCCTTACCGGTTTTGGGTGCCATGGTGGCCGGGAAAGAGGTGAAGAATCTGGAGAGGTGGGAGATTGGGGGCAATGGGGGCGCGGCGGCGGCGGATGGAGACGGGAGTCTCGGCTTTTTCACTTGAGGAAGAAGGAGGGGGATAGCGGTTCCGAAATTGGAGAGACACAGAGGGTAAATGAGCAGCGTGCCCGCGATTTCCCCTTTTCTTATGGGGAAGGCATGGGCCGCCTCTTTACCATTCACTGCGATGTGACACGTGAGGGAAGCAACTGCCCCACGCATGACCCCCACGTCACGCACGACCCCCGCGTTGCGCATTCAACACGGGTCGTGGGGAAGTGCGACGGGCGAGAAAGTTACAGCAGTAAAACTCGGCCCCGCATGCCCGCGCATTGTTTTGGGCCTAGCCCAACAACGCGTCGCGCTTATGTATGGCCCAGGCCCGGGGGCTCCTGTCGGTGCACAAAAGTAGGGGCTCTCTTTTGTACCCCTTTACTTGTGCGCGGACAATTAGAGCCGCGCCTGCAGCCATACCTAGCGAGGCAGAGGAAGCAAAACCACAAGGCAACCAGAACAACGCCAAGACCATAGACACAAAGAGCAAGAGGGCGAGGTGGACTCCCCCGGTAAGACCCTTGCCGGGGCAACTTGCCCAACGCCAGCAGAGCGCGCCACCCTTGAGCCCAAGGGTTCCAATACCATCAACCACATTTGAACCAAGGCTCGGGAGGCACCTCCATGATGACATACAAATCTTTGTGAAGATCATAAGCACACAAGATCAGATGAGGACCAGAAGACGATGATCCTCGGCAAGATCCTTGCCGAGGAAATCCATGAGACCCCCAGCAAGATCCTTGCCGGGGACGACCGCGATGTCGCGGCAAGACCCTTGCCGGGGCCTCGGCAAGACCCTTGTCGAGGACACCTGCGGGGCCACAGCCAGGCCCACGTCTGCCAAGACTCCACCACCGTCCCCATACAGCTACCAGCCCAACTAGTTGGGCAAGCACCTATGTGGTGACACGCGGCCTCCAGGCCAACTGAGCAAGCACCTACGTGGTGGCATGCAGATCTTTGTGAAGACTCTGCCGCCGCGCCAGCCCAGCAGCCTGCCGACGTGGCACTACAACGCCTCATCAGCTCGGATGCGCATCGGAGCCAGGCGAGGTGGCGACAGCTGGACGAGCTTCCTTGCTGTCCTCGATAAAGCAAGAAGGGCATGTCGGCAGAACATTAAATGCATTTGTCTGATAGTGCCAGAGGATAGACTTAACCACTGTATACCTTTCCACCTCTTGTGTGCCACTGTGGTGCCCCCTTTTGACTATAAAAGGAGGCCCGAGGCATACTGGAGAGGGATTCGGATCTTTTGGACTACGCATGCACCGCAGCTAGTTTGAAAGCTCAAGAACACTCAAATATACACGAAAGCAGGATTAGGGTATTACGCATCCTTGTGGCCCGAACCTGGGTAAACGATCTTTGTGCTAACTACTAGACCCGCTCTTTGCACAACCTCGCACCCGCCAACCGTAAAAGGGATCCCAGTGATTCCATAGGTGTTGTTCGCACCGACACTTGGTTTGGTTAACTATCTGATCTTCTATTAGGAGTATGTTATATTGTGCAATGTGTTGCTCGGTTAACGGTTGGTTCATTTGTTGTGGTGTTTAGTTAACTACACATGCATGGTCCGTTGTCTAATAGCACATTATTGTGCAATTGCAGGAACCATTCTAATATTTAGGTTTTTAACAATTTGGTCTTGCACATGTAGGTCCTGCTATCAGAGGTTTTGACCTACTGTTCGACCCTTTTTGCATATGGGGAAATGGGTTGTCCATGAATATCAATCAAGTCAAGAAACTCAAAAAGATTTTTAGGATAATGAAATTAGCGACGAAAAACAACAAGATCTTTGTCTACACAATGAAGAAGACATCAGTTCACTACAAGATGGTACTAACTATTATACCTTGCCTTTTTTTATTCATTTGCCCCATTTCCAATATAGAGAAGATATTTATGCACATCCTTGTTTTCAAGCCTTTCCAAAGCAATTCACCGATGATTACCTCTCAAACCACCTCTATGATCAGGAGGCGGGGAAGGTTTTCATACAACACCCACGTTTCAATATTGAAGTGTTTCTGAAGAGGACGAAGGACGGACAGTCAATCATCCACAGGCACTGGCCTAAAGTTGCAAAGACCTTCAAAATGAATGGAGGATCAATATTCGCCTTCTGCTTCAGCAGTTTTCTAGATGAGATGCATTTGTCTTTATACCGTCTATGATGCTAATTTCAAAAGGTTCTACATGTTGCATGTGAAACTTGGTGCTGGTGGAGTTGTGTAATGGGGTAGCTAAGTGCTGAAGCTATATCATGTTGTACTCTGATGTATTTCAATTATGAAATTCTGCTTCCTTAATATGGAAATGAAATATATTATGTGCCTAATATGAATGTCAATTAGATTAATAAATGGATTATTAATAATAGGGAAATTAGCCTGCTAATGGCGAATTAGCCTGCTAATTGGGTTTTGCTATTGCAAACGGTTATTGAAAAAATACTGTGGGCGATGACCTCAGGCAACACACACAGTTTCTAGGAATAAACCGTGTTGGATCAATGAATAATCACACACGACTTTCTCTTGAAAACTGTTTGCGTTAGGCCACCTTGCACAAACATTTACCACATAAAAACTGTGTGTGATGGACAGCCTTTGCCACACAGTTTCTTCTATGGACCGTGTGTGATGAATTCAATAATGCAAATGATAAATTTTTTAATATCTTGTGCAGTGGCAACGCTATCACAAACGATTTAACGGGAAAATTTGGGTGTGATGTACCTGTGAACGGAAACGTTTTCCTTGGAGCGACTGTGTGGGATGTACATATGAACGGAAACATTTAGTGGGGAGTGACTATGTGGGATGTACTTGCGACCGGAAACAATTTCCCCTGTATAATTGTATTTTTTTAGCTCTACTATACGTATTTCCGTATTTGAGCGCTCGCCAGTCGTACACGACCTCATTTTGCCGACCGTGTGTGCCAGGAGGGCATATCCCCGACGGTTTCTAGGTCGTGTGGGAAGGACCCCCCCCTTTCACCGTCACTCACTAGGCGACGATTCCAAATGCCATCGCGGAAAGGGGTTAAAACTGTTTGTATAGCACCGACGCGTACCGGTGGGTCCCATATAATCAAAACCCCAAACATCAAATGGTTCAACAACAAGTGAATAATTCATAGGCATTTCTTGACGCTTACCGATATTAGCAATTCTTTGGCATCCATCACAAGATAAAACAGACTTACGGGCATCCATGAAGAGAGTAGGCCAATAAAAACCACATTGCAATACCTTATGAGCAGTTCTATCTCCTGCATGATGCCCTCCATAAGCTTCGGAGTGACATTTCCGTAGGATTTGTTCATGTTCATGCGCAGGTACACAACGTCTAATAATACCATCTACTCCTTCTTTATAAAGATGTGGGTCATCCCAAAAGTAATGTCTTAAATCATACTCCTTCCGTCCCAAAATCCTTGTCTTAGATTTTTGTCTAAATACAGAGATCTAGACAAATCTAAGACAAGAATTTTGGGACAGAGGGAGTAGAAGAATTTTTTATTTTGTTAATATGTAAAACTAGGTGGTATGTATTTAGCAACAATATAATTAGCATAGTCAGCATACTGCTACCTCTTGAGCACTGTGTTGGTTTTCCCTTGAAGAGGAAAGGGTGATGCAGCAAAGTACTATAAGTATTTCCCTCGGTTTTTGAGAACCAAGGTATCAATCCAGTAGGAGGCCACACGCAAGTACCTCGTACCTACACAAACAAATAAGAACCTCGCAACGAACGTGATAAAATGGGTTGTCAATCCCTTCATGGTCACTTACGAGAGTGGGATCTGATAGAGATGATAAGATAATATTTTTGGTATTTTTATGGTAAAGATTAAAAGTAAAGATTGAAAAATAAAGGGTAATAGAAATAGCTTGTTGACAGAAGATTAATATGATGGAGAATAGACCCGAGGGGCATAGGTTTCACTAGTGGCTTCTCTTAAGATAGCATAAGTATTACGGGGGGTGAACAAATTACTGTCGAGCAATTGATAGAAAAGTGAATAATTATGAGAATATCTAGCCATGATCATGTATATAGGCATCACGTCCGTGACAAGTAGACCGACTCCTGCCTGCATCTACAACTATTAACCCACACATCGACCGCTATCCAGCATGCATCTAGAGTATTAAGTTCATAAGAACAAAGTAACACATTAGGTAAGATGACATGATGTAGAGGGATAAACTCAAGCAATATGATATAAACCCCATCTTTTTATCCTCGATGGCAACAATACAATACAATACGTGTCATTTCCCTTTCTGTCACTGGGATCGAGCACCGCAAGACTGAACCCAAAGCTAAGCACTTCTCCCATTGCAAGAAAGATCAATCTAGTAGGCCAAACCAAACTGATAATACAAAGAGACTTGCAAAGATAACCAATCATACATAAAAGATTTCAGAGAAGAATCAAATATTGTTCATAGATAGACTTGATCATAAACCCACAATTCATCGGATCTCGGCAAACACACCGCAAAAAGAGTTACGTCAAATAGATCTCCAACAAGATCGAGGAGAACTTTGTATTGAGATTCAAACAGAGAGAAGAAGCCATCTAGCTAATAACTATGGACCCGAAGGTCTGAAGTAAACTACTCACACATCATCGAAGGGGCCATGGAGTTGATGTAGAGGCCCTCCGTGATCGATGCCCCCTCCGGCGGAGCTCCGGAAAAGGCCCCAAGATGGGATCTCTTGGGTACAGAAGGTTGCGGTGGTGGAAATAGGGTTTCGTGGTGCTCCTGGATGTTTTCAGGGTATATGAGTATATATAGGAGGAAGAAGTAGGTCGATTGAGCCACGAGGGGGGCGCCTACCCCCCCCCCCAAGCAAACAAGAAAGAAGCAAAAAGAGACGAACTAGAAAAGAGAAGGGGAACGGAAAAGGAGGGCGAATAAAACGGCAAGGGTGAAGTGGGGGAGAGGAAAACGAGAGGCAAATGGCAAATAATGTAATGCGAGGGATAAGAGTTTGTGATGGGTACTTGGTATGTCTTGACTTGTGCGTAGACTCCCCGGCAACGGCGCCAGAAATCCTTCTTGCTACCTCTTGAGCACTGCATTGGTTTTCCCTTGAAGAGAAAAGGGTGATGCAGCAAAGCAGTGTAAGTATTTCCCTCAGTTTTTGAGAACCAAGGTATCAATCCAGTAGGAGGCCACACGCAAGTCCCTCGTACCTACACAAACAAATAAGAACCTCACAACCAACACGATAAAGGGGTAGTCAATCCCTTCACAGTCACTTACGAGAGTGAGATCTGATAGAGATAATAAGATAATATTTTTGGTATTTTTATGATAAAGATTAAAAGTAAAGATTGCAAAATAAAAGGTAATAGAAATACCTTGTTGATGGAAGATTAATATAATGGAGAATAGACACGGGGGGCATAGGTTTCACTAGTGGCTTCTCTCATGATAGCATAAGTATTATGGTGGGTGAACAAATTACTGTCGAGCAATTGATAGAAAAGTGAATAATTATGAGAATATCTAGGCATGATCATGTATATAGGCATCATGTCCGTGACAAGTAGACCGACTCCTGCCTGCATCTACTACTATTACTCCACACATCGACCGCTATCCAGCATGCATCTAGAGTATTAAGTTCATAAGAACAGAGTAACGCATTAGGTAAGATGACATGATGTAGAGGGATAAACTCAAGCAATATGATATAAACCCCATCTTTTTATCCTCGATGGCAACAATATAATACGTGTCGTTTCCCTTTCTGTCACTGGGATCGAGCATCACAAGATTGAACCCAAAGCTAAGCACTTCTCCCATTGCAAGAAAGATCAATCTAGTAGGCCAAATCAAACTGATAATTTGAAGAGACTTGCAAAGATAACCAATCATACATAAAAGATTTCAGAGAAGAATCAAATATTGTTCATAGGTAGACTTGATCATAAACCCATAATTCATTGGATCTCGACAAACACATCGCAAAAAGAGTTACATCAAATAGATCTCCAACAAGATCGAGGAGAACTTTGTATTGAGATTCAGAGAGAGAGAGAAGAAGCCATCTAGCTAATAACTATGGACCTGAAGGTCTGAAGTAAACTACTCACACATCATCGGAGGGGCCATGGAGTTGATGTAGAGGCCCTCCGTGATCGATGCCCCTTCGACGGAGCTCCGAAAAAGGCCCCAAGATGGGATCTCTTGGGTACAGAAGGTTGCGGCGGTGGAAATAGGGTTTCGTGGCGCTCCTAGTTGTTTTCAGGGTATATGTGTATGTATAGGAGGAGTAAGTAGGTCGATTGAGCCACGAGGGGCCCACGAGGGGGGAGGGCGCGCCCAGGGGGTAGGCGCACCCCCTGCCTCGTGGACTCCTTGTTTGTTTCTTGACGTCCACTCCAAGTCCTTTGGATCACGTTTGTTCCAAAAATCACGTTCATGAAGGTTTCATTCCGTTTGGACTCCGTTTGATATTCCTTTTCTGCAAAACACTGAAATAGGCAAAAAAAACAGCAATTTGCACTGGGCCTTTGGTTAATAGGTTAGTCCCAAAAATGATATAAGAGTGTAAAATAAAGCCCATTAAACATCCAAAACAGAATATATAATAGCATGGAACAATCAAAAATTATAGATACGTTGGAGACATATCACATACCAAGGAGTAATATGAGAAACATTTATTGCAGCTAGTTGTTCATCAGGAAAACTATCATTAATAGGTAGTGGGTCATCAAGAATATTTTCTAACCTAGACAAGTTATCAGCTACGGGGTTCTTAGCTCCTTTTCTATCAGTAATATGTAAACCAAATTCTTGCAGCAAGCGAACCCACCTAATGAGTCTAGGTTTAGCATCCTTCTTTTCCATGAGATATTTTATAGCAGCATGATCAGTGTGAACAATTACTATGGAATCAACAATATAAGATCTGAATTTGTCACAAGCAAACACAACTACTAAAAATTCTTTTTTAGTAGTAGCATAATTTCTTTAGGCACTGTCTAGAGTTTTGCTAGCATAATGGATAAGATTTAATTTCTTATCAACTCTTTGTCCTAGAACAACACCAACAGCATAATCACTAGCATCACACATAATTTCAAAAGGCAAGTTCGAATCAGGTGGTTGAACAATAGGTGCATAAGTTAAGGCTTTCTTAAGTGTTTCAAAGGCTTCTACACAATCATCATAAAAACAAATGGAACATCCTTTTGTAAAAGATTTGTAAGAAGCCTAGAAATTTTAGAGAAGTCTTTAATAAATCTCCTATAGAAACCAACATGACCTAGGAAACTAAAAATACCTTTAATATCTTTAGGACATGACATTTTCTCAATTGCATCAACTTTAGCTTTATCCACCTCAATACCTCGTTCGGAAATTTTATGCCCCAAGACAATACCTTCATTAACCATAAAGTGGCACTTATCCCAATTTGCTCACATCTCTGCAAAACTCGATCAAGGATGCTCAAGCAATCATCAAAAGAAGTTCCATAAACAGAAAAATCATCCATGAAAACCTCAATAATATTTTCACAAAAATCAGAGAATATAGCAGTCGTACATCTTTGAAAGGTAGTAGGTGCATTGCATAAACCAAATGGCATACGTCTATAAGCATAAGTTCCAAAAGGGCAAGTAAAGGTGGTTTTCTCTTGATCAGGTTGTGAAACAGGTATTTGAGAAAAACCAGAATATCCATCAAGAAAACAAAAGTGTGTGTGCTTAGATAATCTTTCCAACATTTGATCAATAAAAGGCAAAGGCTAATGATCTTTTCTAGTTGTTTTATTTAATTTTCTGAAATCAATTACCATTCTATAGCCAGTGACAATTCTTTGTGGAATAAGTTCATTTTTATCATTAGGAACAACAGTAATACCTCCCTTCTTTGGGACACAATGAACAGGACTTACCCATCTACTATCAGTTATGGGATAGATTATACCTGCTTCCAGAAGCTTTAATATTTCAGTTCTTACCACTTCTTTCATCTTAGGATTCAAACACCGTTCATGATCAACAACGGGTTTAGAATTAGGTTCCATATTAATCTTGTGCTGACAAAGAGTGGGACTAATGCCCTTAAGATCATCAAGAGTATATCCAATGGCAGCATGGTGCTTCCTCAGAATTTTCAATAATCTTTGTTCTTCATGTTATGAAAGGTTAGCACTAATAATAACATGATATATCTTTTTCTCATCAAGATAAGCATATGTCAAAGTGTCAGGTGATGTCTACTACACAACCTTCTTCTTGTAGACGTTGTTGGGCCTCCAAGTGCATAGGTTTGTAGGACAGTAGCAAATTTCCCTCAAGTGGATGACCTAAGGTTTATCAATCCGTACGAGGCGTAGGATGAAGATGGTATCTCTCAAGCAACCCTGCAACCAAATAACAAAGAGTCTCTTGTGTCCCCAACACACCCAATACAATGGTAAATTGTATAGGTGCACTAGTTCGGCGAAGAGATGGTGATACAAGTGGTATATGGATAGTAGACAAAGGTTTTTGTAATCTGAAAATATAAAAACAGCAAGGTAACTAATGACAAAAGTGAGCGTAAACGGTATTGCAATGATAGGAAACAAGGCCTAGGGTTCATACTTTCACTAGTGCAAGTCCTCTCAACAATAATAACATAATTGGATCACATAACTATCCCTCAACATGCAACAAAGAGTCACTCCAAAGTCACTAATAGCGGGGAACGAACGAAGAGGTTATGGTAGGGTACGAAACCACCTCAAAGTTATTCTTTCCAATCAATCTGTTGGGCTATTCCTATAAGTGTCACAAACAGCCCTAGAGTTCGTACTAGAATAACACCTTAAGACACAAATCAATCAAAACCCTAATGTCACCTAGATACTCCAATGTCACCTCAAGTATCCGTGGGCATGATATACGATATGCATCACACAATCTCAGATTCATCTATTCAACCAACACAAAGGACCTCAAAGAGTGCCCCAAAGTTCTACCGGAGAATCACGACGAAAACGTGTGCCACCCCCTATGCATAGGTTCATGGGCGGAACCCGCAAGTTGATCACCAAAACATACATCAAGTGAATCACGTGGTATCCCATTGTCACCACAGATACGCACGGCAAGACATACATCAAGTGTTCTCAAATCTTTAAAGACTCAATCCGATAAGATTACTTCAAAGGGGAAACTCAATCCATTACAAGAGAGTAGAGGGGGGAGAAAACATCACAGGATCCAAATATAATAGAAAAGCTCGCGATACATCAAGATCGTATCACCTCAAGAACATGAGAGAGAGAGAGAGAGATAAAGCACATAGCTACTGGTACATACCCTTAGACCCAAGGGAGAACTACTCCCTCCTCGTCATGGAGAGCACCGGGATGATGAAGATGGCCACCGGAGATGGATTGCCCCCTCCGGCAGGATGCCGGAATGGGTCTAGATTGGCTTTCGGTGGCTACGGAGGCTTCTGGAGGCGGAACTCCCGATCTATTGTGCCCCCAGATGTTTTTAGGGTATATGGAGATATATAGGCGGAAGAAGTACATCAGGGGGGCCACAAGGGGCTCACGAGGGTGGAGGATGCGCCCCCCTGCCTCGTGACCTCCTCGTAGATCCCCCGACGTGCACTCCAAGTCTTCTGGGCTTCTTTCCTTCCAAAAATGAGTTCCGTGAAGTTTCAGGTCAATTGGACTCCGTTTGATTTTCCTTTTCTTCGAAAGCCTAAAACAGGGTAAAAACAAAAACTGGCATTGGGCTCTGAGTTAATAGGTTAGTCCCAAAAAATGATATAAAAGTGTATAATAAAGCCCATAAACATTCAAAACAGTAGATAATATAGCATGGAGCAATCAAAAATTATAGATACGTTGGAGACGTATCAGCATCCCCAAGCTTAATTCCTGCTCGTCCTCGAGTAGGTAAATGATAAAAACAGAATTTTTGATGCGGAGTGCTACTTGGCATAATTTCAATGTCATTCTTCTTAATTGTGGTATGAATATTCAGATCTGAAAGATTCAAGACAAAAGTTCATATTGACATAAAAATAATAATACTTCAAGCATACTAACTAAGCAATCATGTCTTCTCAAAATAACATGGCCAAAGAAAGTTATCCCTACAAAATCATATAGTCTGGCTATGCTCTATCTTCACCACACAAAATATTTAAATCATGCACAACCCCGATGACAAGCCAAGCAATTGTTTCATACTTTTAATGTTCTCAAACTTTTTCAATCTTCACGCAATACATGAGCGTGAGCCATGGATATAGTACTATAGGTGGAATAGAAGGGTGGTTGTGGAGAAGATAAAAAGGAGAAGATAGTCTCACATCAACTAGGAGTATCAACGGGCTATGGAGATGCCCATCAATAGATATCAATATGAGCGAGTAGGGATTTCCATGCAACGGATGCACTAGAGCTATAAGTATATGAAAGCTCAAAAAGGAAACTAAGTGGGTGTGCATCCAACTTGCTTGCTCATGAAGACCTAGGGCATTTTGAGGAAGCCCGTCATTGGAATATACAAGCCAAGTTCTATAATGAAAGATTCCCACTAGTATATTAAAGTGACAACATATGAGACTATCTATCATGAAGATCATGGTGCTACTTTGAAGCACAAGTGTGGTAAAAGGATAGTAGCATTGCCCCTTCTCTCTTTTTCTCTCATTTTTTTATTTTTTTATTTTTTTTATTTGGGCCTTCTCCTTTTTATGGCCTCTTTTCTCTTCTTTTTTTTATTTGGGCTTCTTTGGCCTCTTTTATTTTTTATTTTCGTCCGGAGTCTCATCCCGACTTGTGGGGGAATCATAGTCTCCATCATCCTTTCCTCACTGGGACAATGCTCTAATAATGATGATCATCACACTCTTATTTACTTACAACTCAAGCATTACAACTCGATACTTAGAACAAAATATGACCCTATATGAATGCCTCCGGCGGTGTACCGGGATATGCAATGAATCAAGAGTGACATGTATGAAAGAATTATGAATAGTGGCTTTGCCACAAATACTATGTCAACTACATGATCATGCTAAGCAATATGACAATGATGAATGTGTCATGATGAACGGAATGATGGAAAGTTGCATGGCAATATATCTCGGAATGGCTATGGAAATGCCATAATAGGTAGGTATGGTGGCTGTTTTGAGGAAGGTATATGGTGGGTTTATGGTACCGGCGAAAGTTGCGCGGTACTAGAGAGGCTAGCAATGGTGGAAGGGTGAGAGTGCGTATAACCCATGGACTCAATATTAGTCATAAAGAACTCACATACTTATTGCAAAAATCTATTAGTTATCGAAACAAAGTACTACGCGCATGCTCCTAGGGGGATAGATTGGTAGGAAAAGACCATCGCTCGTCCCCGACCGCCACTCATAAGGAAGACAATCAATAAATAAATCATGCTCTGACTTCATCACATAACGGTTCACCATACGTGCATGCTACGGGAATCACAAACTTCAACACAAGTATTTCTCAAATTCATAAATGCTCAACTAGCATGACTTTAATATCACCATCTTTATATCTCAAAACAATTATCAAGTATCAAACTTCTCATAGTATTCAACACACTCATAAGAAAGTTTTATTATTAATCTTGCATACCAAGCATATTAGGATTTTAAGAAAATTACCATGCTATTAAAGACTCTCAACATAATATAAGCGAAGCATGAGAGTTCATTAGTTTCTATAAACAAATCCACCATCGTTCTTTAAAAGATATAAGTGAAGCACTAGAGCAAATGACAAACTACTCCGAAAGATTTAAGTGAAGATCAATGAGTAGTCGAATAATTATGCAACTATGTGAAGACTCTCTAACATTTAATAATTTCAGATCTTGGTATTTTATCCAAACAGCAAGCAAAACAAAATAGAGTGACGGCAAACATCATGTGAAGAAGCAAAAACTTAGGATCAACCGATACTAACCGATAGTTGTTGAAGAAGAAAGATGGGATGCCAACCGGGCATCCCCAAGCTTAGACGCTTGAGACCTCTTGAAATATTATCTTGGGATGCCTTGGGCATCCCCAAGCTTGAGCTTTTTTGTCTCCTTAATTCCTCTCATATCACGGTCTCCCTAAATCTAAAAAGCTTCATCCACACAAAACTCAACAAGGACTTGTGAGATAAGTTAGTATAAACCATTGCAAAAACCTTATCATACTCTACTGTAGAAAATCACTAAAATTATTATTCAACATTGCATACTAAATGTCTCTGCATATTTAGTAGTCCTATCCTCAAATAGAATCATTAAAGAAGCAAACATATGCAAACAATGCAAACATAACAGCAATCTGCCTAAACAGGATAGTCTGTAAAGAATGCTGCAACATCCATACTTCCCTAGCTCCAAAAATTTATGAAAGAAAATTCCCACTGTATTAAATTTATCAGAGCTTAATATGCAAAAGGTTTCAACATTTTATCACATTCTGACTTTTCTAAGGAATTATTGCAACAGCGGTAAACTTTCTGTTTTCAAACAGCAACAAGTGGACTTCTAAAATAGGCATAGTAAAGGCTATCAATGCCACTTTTATTGAAATAAAAGATGCAAAACATTGTTTTAAATAACAGCAAGCAAATACTAACAAAATAAATTGACGCTCCAAGCAAAACACATATCATGTGGCGAATAAAAATATAGCTCCAAGTAAAATTACCGATGAACGAAGACGAAAGAGGGGATGCCTTCCGGGGCATCCCCAAGCTTAGGCTCTTGGTTGTCCTTGAATATTACCTTGGGGTTACCTGGGCATCCCCAAGCTTAGTCTCTTGCCACTCCTTATTCCATATTCCATCGAATCCTTACCCAAAACTTGAAAACTTCACAACACAAAACTTAACAGAAAACTCGTAAGCTCCGTTAGTATAAGAAAATAAATCACCACTTCAAGGTACTGTAATGAACTCATTCTTTATTTATATTGGTGTTAAACTTACTGTATTCCAACTTCTCTATGGTTTATAAACTCTTTTACTAGCCATAGATTCATCAAAATAAGTAAACAACACATGAAAAACAGAATCTGTCAAAAACAGAACAGTCTGTAGTAATCTGTCTCAAACGTATACTTATGGAACTCATACAATTCTCAAATAAATTGCTGGACCTGAGGAATTTATCTATTAATCGTATGAAAAAAGAATTAACTAAATATCACTCTCCAAATAAAAATGGCAGCAATTCTCGTGAGCGCTAAAGTTTCTGTTTTTTACAGCATGATCAACAAGACTTTCCCCAAGTCTTCCCAAAGGTTCTACTTGGCACAAACACTAATTAAAAGCATAAAACCACATCTAAACAGAGGCTAGATGAATTATTTATTACTAAACAGGAGCAAAAAGTAAGGAACAAAAATAAAGTTGGGTTGCCTCCCAACAAGCGCTATCGTTTAACACCCCTAGCTAGGCATGATGATTTCAATGATGCTCACATAAAGGATAAGAATTGAAACATGAAGAGAGAATAATGAAGAATATGACTAGCACATTTAAGTCTAACATACTTCCTATGCATAGGGATTTTTTGAGTAAACAACTTGTGGGAACAAGAATCAACTTGCATAGGACGGTAAAACAAGCATAACTTCAAAACTTTAAGCACATAGAGAGGAAACTTGATATTATTGCAATTCCTACAAGCATATATTCCTCCCTCATAATAATTTTCAGTAGCATCATGAATGAATTCAACAATATAACCAGCACCTGAAGCATTCTTTTCATGATCTACAAGCATAGAATTTTTATTACTCTCCACATAAGCAAATTTCTTCTCATGAATAGTAGTGGGAGCAAACTCAACAAAATAACTATCATGTGATTGAAAATTAAGATCAAGATGACAAGTTTCATGGTTATCATTATTCTTTAAAGCATACGTGTCATCACAATAATCATCATACATAGGAGGCATGCTTTTATCATAATAAATTTGCTCATCAAAACTTGGGGGACAAAAAATATCATCTTCATCAAACATAGCTTCCCCGAGCTTGTGGCTTTGCATATCATTAGCATCATGGATATTCAAGGAATTCATACTAACAACATTGCAATCATGCTCATCATTCAAATATTTAGTGCCAAACATTCTAATGCATTCTTCTAGCACTTGAGCACAATTATCGGAATCCTTATTTTCATGATAGATATTAAAAAGATGAAGCATATGAGGTAACCTTAATTCCATTTTTTGTAATTTGCTTTTATAAACTAAACTAGTGATAAAACAATAAACTAAAAGATTCGATTGCAAGATCTAAAGATATACCTTCAAGTGCTAACCTCCCCGGCAACAGCGCCACAAAAGAGCTTGATGTCTACTACACAACCTTCTTCTTGTAGACGTTGTTGGGCCTCCAAGTGCAGAGGTTTGTAGGACAGTAGAAAATTTCCCTCAAGTGGATGACCTAAGGTTTATCAATCCGTAGGAGGCATAGGATGAAGATGGTGTCTCTCAAGCAACCCTGCAACCAAATAACAAAGAGTCTCTTGTGTCCCCAACACACCCAATACAATGGTAAATTGTATAGGTGCACTAGTTCGGCGAAGAGATGGTGATACAAGTGGTATATGGATAGTAGACAAAGGTTTTTGTAATCTGAAAATATAAAAACAGCAAGGTAACTAATGATAAAAGTGAGCGTAAACGGTATTGCAATGCTAGGAAACAAGGCCTAGGGTTCATACTTTCACTAGTGCAAGTCCTCTCAACAATAATAACATAATTGGATCACATAACTATCCCTCAACATGCAACAAAGAGTCACTCCAAAGTCACTAATAGCGGAGAACGAACGAAGAGATTATGGTAGGGTACGAAACCACCTCAAAGTTATTCTTTCCAATCAATCTGTTGGGCTATTCCTATAAGTGTCACAAACAGCCCTAGAGTTCGTACTAGAATAACACCTTAAGACACAAATCAATCAAAACCCTAATGTCACCTAGATACTCCAATGTCACCTCAAGTATCCGTGGGCATGATTATACGATATGCATCACACAATCTCAGATTCATCTATTCAACCAACACAAAGGACCTCAAAGAGTGCCCCAAAGTTCTACCAGAGAATCACGACGAAAACGTGTGCCAACCCCTATGCATAGGTTCATGGGCGGAACCCGCAAGTTGATCACCAAAACATACATCAAGTGAATCACGTGGTATCCCATTGTCACCACAGGTACACACGGCAAGACATACATCAAGTGTTCTCAAATCTTTAAAGACTCAATCCGATAAGATTACTTCAAAGGGGAAACTCAATCCATTACAAGAGAGTAGAGGGGGGAGAAAACATCATAGGATCCAAATATAATAGCAAAGCTCGCGATACATCAAGATCGTATCACCTCAAGAACACGAGAGAGAGAGAGAGAGAGAGAGAGAGAGAGATAAAACACATAGCTACTGGTACATACCCTCAGCCCCGAGGGAGAACTACTCCCTCCTCGTCATGGAGAGCACCGGGATGATGAAGATGGCCACCGAAGATGGATTGCCCCCTCCGGCAGGGTGCCGGAATGGGTCTAGATTGGCTTTCGGTGGCTACAGAGTCTTCTGGTGGTGGAACTCCTGATCTATTGTGCCCCCGGATGTTTTTAGGGTATATGGAGATATATAGGCGGAAGAAGTACGTCAGGGGGGCCACGAGGGGCTCACGAGGGTGGAGGGCGCACCCAGGGGGGTGGGCGTGCCCCCCTGCCTCGTGACCTCCTCGTAGATCCCGCGACGTGCACTCCAAGTCTTCTGGGCTTCTTTCCTTCCAAAAATGAGTTCCGTGAAGTTTCAGTTCAATTGGACTCCGTTTGATTTTCCTTTTCTTCGAAACCCTAAAACAGGGTAAAAACAGAAACTGGCACTGAGCTCTGGGTTAATAGGTTAGTCCCAAAAAATGATATAGAAGTGTATAATAAAGCCCATGAACATTCAAAACAGTAGATAATATAGCATGGAGCAATCAAAAATTATAGATACGTTGGAGACGTATCATCAGGCAATTGTTTTAATTCAAACACAGGATCACCTTTAGGTGGACGAGGACCTTTGTCGGGGATATACCCCGCGGTATGACCCGGCCAGAGATATGACCTGGCTGGGACTTGGTATTTCATTGGTAAGAGGGTAGATGTTTAAGATGTTTAAGCCGGCAGATGTTTAAGATGTTTAAGCCGGCAAATTGTTTAAGATGTTAAGCCTGCAGATGTTAAGCCAGACGGTAAGCCAGATGGTAAGCCAGACCGTAAGCCAGATTGTAAGCCGGATTGTAAGAAGCCCAAGACATTAAGAAGCCCATGGAGAGAAGCCCGTGATGAGAAGTCAGAATAGTTTAAGTCTTAATCCGAGTTGGACTCTAAATGTAACCCGCCCCTTCAACTTATATAAGGAGGGGAAGGGCACCCCAAGAGGGAAGAGTTGAATAATTGTTAAGTCTAGACACAACTAGGAGAGCTGGAGAGACGGCGACTCCCTCATGAGCAAAATGAGATCTAGCCACAAACAACATGTAGGGTTGTTACCGGATGATGTTTCCCGGGGCCCGAAGCTGTATAAATCCTTGTCTTGTGTGTTGATCCACCTCGCGTCTCTCGATTCCGATCAACCCCTCTCAAGCTACCACATAGATGTGTTGGCCTCATAACTAAGTCCTTTCACTAGGACATCTGCTGTGACAAATCCATGATAGTTGGCGCCCACCGTGGGGCCTGCGCACGATGGTGTTTGAGTTCTTGAGGGATCTTAACTAGGGTTTCGAGGAGTTCACAATTTTCTGGGTGAAGAAGTGCCGGTTTGAGAGGATTTGCATCAGTTTCTAAGTTCATCAGTCCAGATTCATCATCTGTGAGATTTAAGGTGGAAGAGAAATTAGGGTTGCTACCTATGCGCCGCTGCAAGCATATATGGCGGTTCATCCGTCTAGATCAAATCCCGAGGAGACTACGCACCGCTGATGCTACCACTTATCGTAGAAAATAGAGCCAAGTGCTACTGTTATACCCACGTGCATCTACAATTGTTAATTAAAAGGCTACCAGGCAGAATCATCGAGTTCTTGTCCTAGAAGAAGAAGAGGAATCGTCAATGACCAGGGGCAGGAGAGGCATACGGACTCATCAACTCGACTCTGAGCCGCCTCCGATTCACATGATCGATGAGTCGCCGCACCCGTGGGCTGACCCCGCCTCGCTGTTGGGCTCGCCACTCCTCCGTTAACCCGCTTGACGGGTCACAAGTCGCCAGCCGCCGCTTCTACAGCCTCGCCTCGGGCCGACATCGTCGATCGCCATTATGGATGCGCCCATGAGCCGCTATCTTTGAGCCATCCTTGCATTGAAGCTACCCCCATCCACCCGTCGCTCCATCTCTGCTGCAGGAGAGCCGTCGCCTCTCCTCTGCAGCGTTTGACCCGCCTCATCGCCTTCACCTGCACCAGCTCCGAGCCGACCCGTGGACCTGTCTCAAACCGTCATCGCCTCTGATCCAGTCTCATTGCGAGAGTCGGCCCAGCCATCTCCACAAACCGCGGCTGCTTCCGAGCTGTTTTTGAATCGCCTCCACTACGGACAGATCACCAGCCATCTCTCCCCACTTTGCATCTATGCGCGCACTAGAGTCGCCTTCTGCATCGCGGCTCCGTCGGGCCGTTCCGCCTCTGCTAGCCTTGAACCGCCGTCGTTGACCCGCCGTGGTTGATCTGCCATGACCCGTATCACCTCTTTGAGTCGCCGAGAGCCACCGGGGTCGAGCCGCCTCAAATCACCACCGGCCTACCTGAGTTGCCGAGGTCGAGCCGCCTCTACTATGACCATCGCGTTGCTGCCCTCCTCTGCCATGCATTCACCTCCGCCGAATGCCTTCGTCGACACAGCCGCAGGCCCCACATCTCCATTCTAAAATCATTGAGCTGTTGATTCGCTAACCCCGTGTCGCGTCGCTTTTACCATGGTTGCCTCTGTGCCCTCGCCCAGAGTCGTCGCTGGCCAGAGCCGCCGCCGCTCATCCCCGCGGAATCACCGCCTATGCCTAGCATTGAATTGCCAGTCGCCACTGTGAGCTATTATCGCTGAAGTGGGCTTACCTCGACCCACCTCCACCGCGGTCGAGAGCCGCCCTGGACTCACTTCAATTCACCAAGATGAGCTGTTGTGGCGCATTGAACCGCCCGCCGCCACACCCGGCCCGCCAGGTCCGCCTCCCCGGCTCACTGCTTATCCAACATGGCCTCACCATGGACGGGCCCCGAGCAGCCGGCTCGCGCCACTACGCGCCCCGTCCGTGTGGCTCGCTCAAGTCACCGATGCCGCCTTGCCTCCTCTGCCGCAGCAAGACAAACCGCCCGCCGTCAAACCGCTGCTCTGAGTTGGCCCTGCTTCCGCTTCCAAAGCCTCGCTGATGGAACCAGGCCGCCACTCAACTGCACCTCCGAGCCGGGTCGCTCACCTCCGAGACGCCGTGGTTTCAGCCGCACCTCCGGCCTATTCCCTGTACTCGTAGCCTTCGACGAATCGCCACTTCTACCACCTCTGTGGCTTCGGCGGGCTGCCTCCGTTTCTACTATGACCTCCTTTGGCTCACTTCACGCTTGGCCCGGCCGCCTGCCGGTTCGCTTGCTCTGCCGTTGGGCCGCCCGCTGACTGTGACCCGGCCTTGTCGCACCACCTCCTCAGTGAGCCGTCGTGCCGGTTTTCCTGTGAGTTGCCTTGCTCCCCCCTACTGAACTGACTCGTCGGTGCCTCCCTACTCTGAGCACCCACCCCATCGCAGGTGTCGGTGTCAAAACCGGCGGATCTCGGGTAGGGGGTCCCGAACTGTGCGTCTAAGGCGGATGGTAACAGGAGGCAGGGGACACAATGTTTTACCCGGGTTCGGGCCCTCTTGATGGAGGTAAAACCCTACGTCCTGCTTGATTATTCTTGATAATATGAGTAGTACAAGAGTTGATCTACCACGATATCGGAGAGGCTAAACCCTAGAAGCTAGCCTATGGTATGATTGTATGTTGTCCTACGGACTAAAACCCTCCAGTTTATATAGACACCGGAGGAGGCTAGGGTTACACAAGGTCGGTTACAAAGGAGGAGATATACATATCCGTATTGCCTAGCTTGCCTTCCACGCCAAGTAGAGTCCCATCCGGACACGGGACGAAGTCCTCAATCTCGTATCTTCATAGTCCAACAGTCCAGCCAATGGATATAGTCCAGCTGTCCGGAGACCCCTAATCCAGGACTCCCTCAGTAGCCCCTGAACCAGGCTTCAATGACGATGAGTCCGGCGCGCAGTGTTGTCTTCGGCATTGCAAGGCGGGTTCCTCCTCCGAATACACCACGGAAGAGTTTGAATACAAGGATAGTGTCTGACCCTGCAAAATAATTTCCACATACCACCGTAGAGAGAATAATATCTCCACAAATCTAATCTGCTGACACGTTTTGGCAGCATGACATCACGCCACGGTCCGGTAATTATTTGAGCCGTTTTTCTTTAACCAGCCCCGCACATAACGCGAGGTGGTTTCTTGACACATCTTGTCAAAGCAGAGATCGTGTTCCCCTTATTACGGGATTCTCATCAATACAAACGTGGGTAACCCAACCGTGCCTGTTGGTATGACTCCTAGATTTTAGGTAAGTCTCGAACGACCACGAGGAGGACGCCTGATATTCAACCCCTTTATAAAGGGACAAGGCTTTTTCTGTTTTCCCTCCCGTGCTCAATCAAATCCTTCCCCCGCCTCGAGTTCTAACACCCAAAGCCCAGGTCAGGTGCTTCGGACCTTCAATCATGTCCGGATCCAGCCTTCAAGGCCGGTGGATGCCTTCCTCCGTCATGGAGGAGGACATCAAGAAGTTGAGGGAGGCCAGATATCTGACCGCCAAAATTTCGCATAGGCTGCCCGCCTGAGGGCAGGTCGTCCCTACTCCCGAACCCAACGAGAGCGTTGTGTTCGTCTCCCACTCCCTCCGAGGACTAGGCCTCGCTCTGGATCCCTTTATTAGGGGTCTTATGTTCTATTACGGGCTGGATTTTCATGATCTGGCCCTGGATTCCCTTCTTCACATATCATCATTTATTGTCGTTTGTGAGGCCTTCCTTCGCATTACCCCTCACTTCGGCTTGTGGCTCAAGACCTTCGATGTGAAGCCGAAGATGGTCGAGGGGCAGTATGCAGCGTGCGAAGGTGCTCTAATAAGCAAAATTGCTGATGCTCCATGGCCAATGGGTTCCTTTCCAGAGGTGCCCGGATTGTGGCAACGGGAGTGGTTCTACGTCACAGCTCCCCGAAGTGCCAAGTGGGTAGCTGCCCCCACCTTTCGCTCGGGCCCTCCACCACAACTGATGTCATGGATCAGCAGGGGGCTGAGCTGGGGTCCAGCCAAGGACGTGCCAATACTGCAGAGCCGTATGCGAGATCTCTTCGAGGGAGATTTCAGTCTGGTTATGGTAATGCAAGTTATGCTGGTTCGTCGAGTCCAGCCTTGCAAACGTCGGCCCCTCCGCATGTGGGAATTCAACCCGGAAGGACCGTGCACTATTCAGAATTTCCTCGGCTTGACGTACGAGGAGATGTACAAATCGTTCTTCGGACCCCAAATAGAGTGTCCGGACACTACCGAGGACGTGGGCCTGAACTGCAACCGCCCCGCTGCCCAAGTAAGTAATCCCATGGCCGAACACACTGTCCTTTTATTTATCATGACATCATTCTGAAGAATCGCTCTTTGACCAGGACTAGATAACAAAGGCGAAGATGATCCAGTGTTCGACCCCCCTTCCTTAAGGCTTGGACAATCCGGTGCTGGAAAAGATGCTCGAGCCAGCACCTTGTCTGGTACCCTCCAAGGAAGATGAAGGGGGGAATAAAGAGGGCAAAAGCGGGCCTCCATCGCTACCTATTCCAATCGAGGCAATGAGTGCCTCCACGAGGGAGGATAACCAAGGGGAAGAACCTGACATTCTCTCTCCCCGGGGAAGGAAGAGGACTACCTCTGAAGATCCAAAAACTAAGGTTTACAAACGGGAGAAGAAATCTCCGCCAGAGGGTCCTGCCTCAGAGGGTATTCTTGCCGCACAATGTTCGCGCAGGGATCAGCCCTCTACTGACCTGTAAGTAATCAAGAGGTACTTAATAGTGAACATATCTTGCTCTACTTCTGAGGAAAATAACCGAAGTATTTATCTTGCAGTTCGGATCTTAGTCCTTCTCAGCAGAGCTCGTCTTCGGGGGATCTTCTTCCGGAGATGATGGAGAGCGAAACGCCTCCCCCTGCCACACCGCCTCATGAAGCGGGCGACCCCGAGGTGTCATCGCGGAGGGTTTCTCCTGATCCGGCAAGGCCAGGAGGTAATCCTATGGCCACCCAAAGTCCTCAGT
This sequence comes from Triticum aestivum, assembly GCF_018294505.1. Classification (NCBI taxonomy): domain Eukaryota; kingdom Viridiplantae; phylum Streptophyta; class Magnoliopsida; order Poales; family Poaceae; genus Triticum; species Triticum aestivum. Next base: position 465,892,627 of record NC_057809.1, read on the forward strand.
ATCCGGCTCTCGGAGGGAGCAATCAAAAGAGTCCGACACCGTCTGGTGTGCGATCGGACATACTGAGGGATCTGCTAAAGCAAGCGGCTATCTCAGAAGAGCACCGCACATTGATGGGTACGGTGATTGAAAGGATTTCGTCCGCCGAAAGAGGGTTGCATGAAGCCTTTATGAGTCTACTAACGGGTTTTGAGGTATGTGAAATGATGTACATTTTTGACAATACCGCACATTTTTAGATGTGCCCTGTGTAGGTAGTAGCCCCTGAGACTCTGGTTGTCGTCGAAAACGGCGGCAAACAGAGTATCATAGTCCCAGGTAATAACCAGACTGCCTTTATATGCAGGTGGTGGAAGCTCCGGTGGCTAGCCGGACTGATGGGTATGCCGAACTAAAGCGGCAGCTGGATGCGGCATATGCCGACATCGTGCTTGTCAACAAGCGGCTTGACGAGGCACAGGGTGACTGGCCTTTCTGGTGATCGTCACATAATAAGAGCAGCATGATGCCAGTATCTTTAATATGTTGTGACTGCAGATAGGGCGGCCACCGTGGAGACCCTTCAGGCGGAGCTTGCCCGAGCCAAGGAGCAAGCAAGGAGTAGCAATGCGGCCGCTTTGCAAGCGGCCGAAGAGTTCAGGGCCGAACAGGCCACACATTGGGAGAGCAAAGAAAAAATTGCCAAGATGGTCGTGGAGTTAAAAGATGCTGCTGACCGTTACCGGATTCTTGAAGAGGAAAACCGGGCGAAGGCGACAGACATGGAGAACGCCTGGGTGGCTGCCAAGGAAGCCCGCTCCAAAATTAGAGCGACGAAGGAGGAGCTGAATCAAGCTACAGATATCGTGTCTGGGAAGCCCTTCTTGTTGCAGACTAAGTTCGGAGATCCGAAGTATGCTCCTCTGGACCGACTATGGAGTTATGCGGACGAGTACATGGATTTGGCTGCAAGTGCTGTTGATGCGGCCGAGTACTTCAAGGATCAGAAAGGTCCCGAAGTGGAGAAGCTGTTCTGGTCACAGTTTCACGCTCCAGTCCGTCCGTTGTTGCTGAATGAGCGATTGACCGGTTGGGCCGAGCTCCATAGATTATCCGGACTTGCCATGAGGTCTGTTGTGGATCATTTCTAGCCAGGAGGGCCATGGCCGAATAGCTACTTTAGCTTAGTGCAACAATTCCTTGGTGTCATGCCACGCATTGATGCTGTAAAGAGATCAGCATGCATAGAAGGTGCGCGGATGGCCCTTGCCCGTGTCAAAACTACTAGGCGAAGATGGAGGCCACCACTGTTGCAGCACAGGGTTCGGCCATAGGCCGAGTGGCTGCCGAGCACTACTTTGAAGAAGTCCTTGAAGGCGCTCGTTCGATAGAGGCTCAGTGCTCAAAGAATATTATTTTTTAGTGACATGTAGTCCCATTGTACAAACAATGTTTTATTGAATTTATCAAGGCTGTATTTATACTTTTGCTCGAAAGTACAATGATGCCTCCTGTGCGGCCGTTTATGTATATATGTATATAACCTGAAAGATGGCAGTCGTCGGCTTCAGCCCCCACGCATATAATGCGGGGGTGTTCGTAGAAGACGCATGTTCACACTTGATCCAACGTCTTGGTCCATTAAGGAGGTGATAGCGCAGCGAACTAGGCAACCGGACTATAATGCTTTAACACTTTCACTTAGCCAGAGGAGTTTGACAGTGGGGCTACTATATAGCCCCTGGTGGCTCCGCGCTCATCCGGATTCGGGGCGCGTACATCCCTGGCCGAGAAACGACCCTTCGTTAAGGCAAAGGAATCCTGAAGATTCCGCTAGGTCATCGAGTGGTTGACCAGTCTCACGTTATATCATGATAGTCAGTTTTCGGCTTTCTCTACTGAGGTGCTCGTCCGGATGAACCAGGGCACAATCGCAGTAGTTCTCCTGGTGCCGCCTTAGCCGATAGAGCGGAACGTAAGGCAGCAAAACACAGGAGCCGGGCAAACCCAACATTTGACCAAAGACATGATTCAGAGCTGATGCATATAAGGCCAAACTCGCGACGCCGAACACTGCCTAAGGTATTCGGTCTTTATGATGTAAACCGGGCCTAAACAGTGCACTTTATAATAAGCCCCTGGTGTCCAGGTACGTGCAATATTCTGACGTGGCCACATGCCAATACGTCAGCATCCTTCTCAATTGTATTGAGAATCCGAGGGATGTGTATCAACAAGAGACAGTAAAAAAGGTTTACGCAGGGTCTTAATCCAAAAGGAATCCTTAGAATGGGTCCCTGCTGCACGTCTGCGCCTGTGTCTCCGTTGTGCCGTATTCTGGACGGGTGTAGCACGATGGTCATCTGAAAAAGAGAAGAACTTAATTGAAAAGTTGTCGTGCAAAAGGTAAGTTATACTAAATAAACAATATATAGTTCAAAATGAGTAAATTTGAGCCTAATTGCCACTTGTTTGCGCGCGTTGAGCCCCTTGTATTGTAATAGGGGTATAGCCATCAAACCTGTATCAATTACATATAGTTGCACCGGACTCGTCCAACCGTGTTCGTGGTCTTAACGACCTATCAGATGCTTTAGTTGGTGAGGCCGTTTAGTGTGCGGCTGACAAGGCAGTTGCACGGTCTTCCACGCGCAAGGAGCGCTCAATATTTCCATTTACTGTAATGATGCCACATGGACCGGGCATCTTAAGCATGAGAGAAGCGTAATGCGGTATTGCGTTAAAGCGAGCGAAATCTTCGCGTCCGAGTAGTGCTTGATAGCCACTTTGGAACGGAGCGATGTGGAAGGTTAAATTTTCGCTGCGGAAGTTATCGGGAAAGCCGAATATAACCTCTAGTAGCCGGGAGCCCGTGCAATGGGCTTCTGGGCCTGGCGTTACTCCTTTAAAGGTAGTATTGTTGTGGCTAATTTTTATTGGGTCTATCCCCATTTTGCGGACTGTGTCCTCATATATCAGGTTTAAATTACTGCCGCCGTCCATCAGGACCCGTGTGAAGTGGTATCCGTCAATTATCGGGTCTAACACCAAGGCAGCCCATCCTGCACGCCGGATACTTGCCGAGTAATCCCGATGGTCGAAGGTGATCGGTTGGGATGACCAGTGGCAGAACTCCGCGGTGATAGGCCCTGGGGCATGTGTCTCTAGGAGTGCCGCTTTGTTTCTCCCCTTTGTCACGTGTAACACGTTTACTGTTTTGACTTCTGGTGGGAATTTCTTCTGTTCCCCAGTGCTTTGCTTGCAAGGCTCATCCTCGTGTTCTCTTGGTGTATCATGCCCCTTGTGTTCAGCGTTGAGCTTGCCGGACTGCTTGAAGACCCAACATTCTCTATGGGTATGATTTGCAGGTTTGTTGGGGGTGCTGTGGATCTGGCATATTTTATCCAGAATCTTGTTTAGGTTGGACAGTTTGTCTTTGTTGCCTTTGGAGGGCAACTTTTGCTGATCTGGCCGAGAGCTTCTGAATCCGGCATTTACCGCTATGCTCTTCGGGCTGTCTTCTTTATTCCAGTGGTTGTTTTTGTTGCGCCGTGGTTTCCCGTTTTCGTCCCTAACTTTGGATGTACTTGGGTCGCTGGTGCTGCATCGGGCTAACCAGCTATCCTCGCCCGCGCAAAAGCGGGTAATGAGGCTTGTTAATGCTGCCATTGTTCTCGACTTTTCTTGGCCGAGGTGTCTGGCAAGCCATTCATCTCGAACGCTGTGCTTGAAAGATGCTAAGGCTTCGGCGTCCGGACAGTCAACTATTTGGTTCTTTTTACTGAGAAACCTATTCCAAAGCTTTCGGGCTGACTCTCCGGGCTGTTGAGTTATATGGCTTAAATCGTCTGCATCCGGAGGTCGGACATTGGTCCCTTGAAAATTTGCCCGAAAAGCATCTTCGAGCTCTTCCCAGCTTCCGATGGAGTTTTCGGGGAGGCTTTTAAGCCAGTGCTGAGCTGGCCCTTTGAGCTTGAGGGGTAAGTACTTGATGGCGTGGAGATCGTCTCCTCGAGCCATATGGATATGGAGGATGTAGTCCTCAATCCAGACCCCAGGGTCTGTCATTCCGTCGTACGCCTCTATGTTTACGGGTTTGAATCCCTCTGGAAATTCATGGTCCAGCACCACATCGGTGAAACATAGGGGGTGTGCGGCACCCCTGTATTTGGGTGTACCGTGGTGTTGGGATGTTTGTTGTGTTGCATTGCATGCTGGAGCGCGCTTGCGTGGCCCGTAGATGGATCTGGTTGCGCCATCTTTTTGATGCGAGCCTTCACGTGGATCGCGTACTGGCTTATGTGCGGCGTCGTTTGCCGCTTTATGTTGGCCACAAGGTCGTCTATCCGACTGGATGGCCATTTTGTTTCTTGATTGCGGGGGATCTAAGGACTCCTCATCGAATTCAGGTAGCAACTTTCGCTTCGGGTAGCTCTTGGTGTGGCGATTACCGCCGTACTTTGCTTCAGTGTTGAGTACTTCACTCCATCTGATTCTGAGTGTGTCTTGTGCGGCCCTGAGCCTGTTCTGCTTTTTCAGACTCCTCGCAGTGGCGACAAGCCTTTTATGGGTATTCTGTTGCTCTGGGTGCCTGTCCGGTGTGATGTTATCCGGACTGTTATCTTCGACGGAGTCAGGTTGTTCGGTTTGATTCTCCGTGTTGCCCTGGTCGGATGATGGTTCAATGCCGTGTTTGTCGTCCGCTGGCTCACCTTGCTCTATCGCTGGGTTTATATGATTGCTATTTCTGCCGAGGCGGGATTTGGAGCGGCGCTTACGCCGCCGCTTTGACTGCTTCTCGAGGGAACAACCCTTCGTTGCGTCCTTTCGCTCTTCGTCGTTGTTTTCTTTGGGTGTGTCCACCATGTATACATCATATGATGGAGTGGGCGTCCAGTGCCCTGTGGGCAGTGGTTCCTGTTCGTCTCCTGCATCATCGTCCATACAGTCGATGTCTTCAGAGTCGAAGTCGAGCATGTCAGTCAAATCGTCGACAGTGGCTATTAAGTGGGTGGTGGGTGGGCGGCGAATTTCTTCGTCATCCGCATCCCAATCATGACAAACATAGTTCGGCCAGGACTCTCCTGACAGGGAGAGAGACCTTAATGAGTTCAGTATGTCACCGAAGGGTGAGTGCTGAAAGATATCTGCGGAGGTGAACTCCATAATCGGCGCCCAATCGGATTCGATAGGCGCGGGCGCAGGCGGTTCGGAGTCCGTGGTCGGGGAAGAATCCGGTAGTTCAGCGTCACGGCTCCCATGAAGGGTAAGGTCGATGTTTGGCTTGATCGCCGCTGAGATTATGGCCTCCGTGGCGGGGTCTATCCACCCATCCATGGATGGCGCAATTGACTCCGAATTGAGGGCCGGAGCGGTTGCCGGTGCGGTCTCCTGAACACTGTCCGATGGTAGAGCCAAATCATGCTCATCGTGACCGTGCGGCGCACTCGGCAGGGGCTCGAATCCGTCGAAGATCAAGTCTCCCCGGATGTCGGCCGTGTAGTTTAAGCTTCCAAACCTGACCTGGTGGCCAGGGGCGTAACTCTCGATCTTCTCCAAATGGCCAAGCGAGTTGGCCCGCAGTGCGAAGCCGCCGAATACAAAGATCTGTCCGGGGAGAAAAGTCTCACCCTGGACTGCATCGCTATCGATGATCGAAGGAGCCATCAAGCCTAACGGCAACAACACAGAGGAACTCTCAATGAAAGCACCAATGTCAGTGTCAAAACCGGCGGATCTCGGGTAGGAGGTCCCGAACTGTGCGTCTAAGGTGGATGGTAACAGGAGGCAGGGGACACGATGTTTTACCCAGGTTCGGGCCCTCTTGATGGAGGTAAAACCCTACGTCCTGCTTGATTATTCTTGATAATATGAGTAGTACAAGAGTTGATCTACCACGATATCGGAGAGGCTAAACCCTAGAAGCTAGCCTCTGGTATGATTGTATGTTGTCCTACGGACTAAAGCCCTCCAGTTTATATAGACACCGGAGGGGGCTAGGGTTACACAAGGTCGGTTACAAAGGAGGAGATATACATATCCGTATTGCCTAGCTTGCCTTCCACGCCAAGTAGAGTCCCATCCGGACACGGGACGAAGTCTTCAATCTCGTATCTTCATAGTCCAACAGTCCGGCCACAGGATATAGTCCGGCTGTCCGGAGACCCCCTAATCCAGGACTCCCTCAGCGGGTGTCTCTACTGGCTTGCACCCATCTTGTCGCTTCTTCGCATCTGTGTTAGTCCAGCCAGCTTAGCGCGCCTCATTCTGCCTGCTGACCTCACTTCATCGCCGGTTCACCCAAGTCATGGTCTCACTACTGCTTCCAAGTCGTTGCTGGCCCTGCAATGCCTCCGCTGCGGGCCGCCCTCGCGTGGCCGAATCGCTGCTGAGAGCCGCAGTCACCGTGGCGCTCACCTCGCTTCTGCGGGTGTGGTCTCAAAGTCGCCGTTGGCAAGTCTCTTGGCCATCACGATGAGCCGGCCTGTTACTCTCGCTTCATCCTTGACCCGTATGGCCAGGGCCTCACCTCCGTCCGACGAGCTGCCATCACGGCGGATCGCCGGACTCTTCTGAAGATGGCCAACCTCGCTCCTCCCCTTTTTCTCTGCTGCTCCGGGCTTACCCGCCTCCGCTGTCCAGAGAGTTGCTCGCACCGGCTGACTGTCGTCTCCCGTGTTCAAGATGCCCACCAGCTCGCCGCCCGTACCGGCCTCCGCCCCTGTTTTCACTGTCGCGCTCCATTGCTGCTAACGAGAGAAGGAAAGAACAGGGGACCGGTTGTCCATGTAAAGTTGGACTAAAGTCAAAGGAACCAGCTGCTCAAAGGAGCTACATCATACATTTGATATACTTTGGATCCCCAGTATCCATGGTCAAAAAAAAGGTCAAACATGACCCGGTGGATCCCTTCTAAGTTGCCTGGTGCCGCTCTTTAAGCCACCACTTCGGTCATTGTTGCTGCAACCCTACGATTAATAAATTCTCGATAAAACAATCAGGCGAAATCCATCCTGTCAAGTTTCTATTGATACATTTCTATTTTCTTTGAGAACAATGACTCTCGTTTGTGCAATTTTTTATGCAGAACAATTCACCATTACAAAAGAGGCCATCAAGCTATGGCCCTTGACTACACCGGATGGGTCAATGGACAGGGTCAATTATAACCCACCGAGACTCAACATATTCCAGCAATCCACTGGTCATATCATGGTCAAGCATGGAGAGTCTCGGAGAGTCTCAAGCCAACTCCTTGAGTAGTCTTAAGACTCGGGGGCTACGAGGCTACGATGACATGACTTAGCAAATATTGTGAGATTCAGGACCCCGGGTCATTGGAGGGAAGATAACCCGGTCCCGGAGGCCACCGCCATATTGGTGAAAAGTTAAAAGGCCGTCAGAAAATTTCCGGCTCAAAAAGAAGGATTCTGGTTCAAAAATCCGGTTCAAGGGAAATCTGTTTCCCATAAAGCTCGGAAGCTCTCAAATCCGGTTTAAAATTCTGGCTCAAGAAGAATATTATCTCTTGCAAGTTTGAGTTCTTAGGAAAAGCTAAAAGGTTGCCAAAGAGAATTTGCTGCCATGATGCATAGTTCAAACATGAGTATCCTGCCTTATGGGTTTATCTTGATCACTTGGGGGCTTCCTGCTCATCGAGCATAGCTGTCGATACCCTCTTGATCGGCGCAATGCCAAAACTTATATGGTCACTTGGGGGCTTCCTATTCAAACATAGGTGTATTCACCAAAGAGAACATAGTTGTCGGTGCCCTCTTGATCGGCTCAACGCCACACTTGTAAGCATGTCACTTGGGGGCTTTCTGTTCAAACAGAACATAGCGTTACTACCCTCTTGACCAGGTTTGTTCAAACATAGGCGTATTCGACCAAAGAGAACAAACTCTGACCGGGTCATCCTACCTGTAACCAGCTGCTTCAACTCCATCAGGTCAACCTGATTGACCCGCCGAACTCTTAACAATCAGTCTTTACGGCGTATTCGACCAAGATCTGAGCTCGATTAAGGTTCAAACGGCGGCTTATCATGCAAGAGCACGATTTTTAGATAGTCGGGATGAATCCAGGTGGATAAATCGGCCCATGATGTTGTTACTCTGGCCCCACATACTCCTGATAAGTCTTTGAGCAAGACCAGACTTTGTCTAGGGTTCAAATGTCGATTGGGCACACTGTGAGTCAGGATCACAGAACGCACGAATAATCTAGTGGCTCGGGCTAGTTTCATTGAAGAAGACACTTTGGCTTGGCAACCTACAAAAGCCTCGAATTTATTTTGATTTTTCATTTATATTCTATGATATTTTCTTTGCCTTCTGGTTTTTTACAAGTCGGGCCCAGCTGCCCTACTTATGGCTCATCTTTGAAGCATCTTTTGGGTCTCTATAACCCGCCAGGATGGCAGACTCTAAGTGGCCAATATATGATAATAGCCTAACTTGGCTGGATTTTCATGATGATATTGAATGGTTATATTATTCAAATCTTCAATAGCCAGCATGGCTGGATTTTTATTATGGTTATCAATAACCAGTATTATGATTGAGGTTTTCAAAGTCGCTTTAGTGCAATGGCTATTATTTTATCAATGGATATGATTTATTCTGCAATGGAGGGAATAGTCCCGAGTCGCTGCAGGCTTACGACCCGGCACTTGGGGGCTACATTATCCAAGTTGAGATTACATTAAATATGAAAGTCCCATGTCACTTCCAGCATGTACCATGGTACTTGGGAGCTAATGCAAAGTCACTTTTGCTCACCTTATTAAAGACCTAACTCATCACACTGTAATGAGCCGGTCCTTGGGGGTTACACGTGGTTGTTCAAGTCTACATGATCATATCTATAAAATCCCTGCTCATTATTGCATAATGACCCGGCCCTTGGGGGCTACACTGGTTGAAGTTTTTATGAGCATACGGCAATTTCAAGTCCCAGGTTGCTGCAAGCATGACAACCCGACACTTGGGGGCTACATATGTGGAATACTCAGTTCTAACTAGTGACTGAGATGAACAACATGGATTTCTTCAAAGTGGTAATATTTATGTTGAAGCAAGTCTTAAGTCATCACTTTGTTCTGCTCAATACTTGGGGGCTACATGTAATATGGATATGAGGGAGAGAAATCTTCAAAATTCTCAGTTTTGACCCAGCGTCGGCAACAATTATGACTCGGCATCATCTATTTATAACCCGGCAAGTTTTTTCATCTTTAAGTCGGTTGAAGGTTGGATGAGTATTTGAAGACCAATATTTTTAAGCATTGGGAGCTAAATCAAATGAATTATTCTTCACAGTCTTTCTCTGTGAGAAACCAACATCAGCAAATTGATTATGAAGTTGGCTTATTGACCCGGATTTTTTAGAAGAAGGAAATAACAAGGAGTTAAGGATGATCAGGTGTCGGCTTACAAGAATATTTAACCCGGAGCATAACCTATTAAAAATTGTTCTTGTGTTTTGTTTACAGGATCAGTTTAACATGGATAAATCCAAATTAAACTGGGGGCTAAAGTCGGGGATATACCCCGTGGTATGACCCGGTCGGAGATATGACCCGGCTGGGACTTGGTATTTCATTGGTAAGCCGGCATATGTTTAAGATGTTTAAGCCGGCAGATGTTTAAGACGTTTAATGTAATGCCCCGTGACCGATGTGCCAGGTGTCTTCCAGTTATTCGCTGCTGTTGTCATGTCATTTGCTTGCGTGTTGCATCTTATAATGTCATCATCCGCATTGCATCATCATGTTTTTCAAAACTTGCATCCGTCCCGGTCTCCTCGTTCCGTCCATTGTTCGTTCTGAGCCCAGACACACTTGTACGCGCCCGCGACATGTCCGAAGTATTATTTTATAAGTGGCCAAAAAATGCTCTTGGAATGGGATGAGAGTTGACATGTGGTCTTATTATAGTGTAGATAGACCGCCAGTCAAGTTTCATCGCATTCGGAGTTCGTTTGATAGCCCAACCGTTAAACTATAGCGGCATTATAGCCGGGCAAACGTCGGACGTTTTCGGTCTTCGAAAACTGTTGCCGGGCTTTCCCTCTCTTCTCTTCTCTCAGCTCGAGACCGTCTACATAGCCCACTACCTACCGCCAGGCCCAACCTAACCTCTCTCGTCAGCCCGTAGCCCCCTCGCGCACGTCCGAAACTGTCCCGGACCCAACCCGGGCAGTCGTCACCGTTGGGTCCGGATCATCCCCAAACATCTACAAAACATCTCCGTTTTGTTAATTGGGCTCCCTAGCTATTTTATCCGCAATCGTCCGATTGCGATCGTACGGACGAGGTAGCCCCTAACCTAGTCTGTGAGGTATATATATACTCCACTCCTAGTCTATTTGGACAAACCCTAGAAATTAGGAGAGTTGTCCCATCCATCCCTCTCGGCCGCCGCCACTAATCCTCTCGGGATCCCCTCACTCAATCTCCCTCGATCCCATCGCCCAGCCAACTAGAGCCACCCTCCTCCCGATCCAAATCCTCTCCAACCTCCTCCTTTTCCCCGATCCAGCACGCCCGAGCTCCACCTTGCGTGTCTTTGTCCTCGTCCTTCCGGCCGCAGCAGACGAACAGGAGGCCTCGCACCTGCCTCCTCCTTGTTGCCTCGCTCGAGCCCAACAGGAGAGGAGCCCCGGCCACCGAAGCTCTCACCACCGATGAGCCTTGCCAATCCCCCCGCCAGGTCAAGCGTTCCCCGTCGCTCCTCTTCATCGTCTGTTTTCTTCTCCCTCCATTTCTCCCTCTCCATCTCTCACTCTTCCGCTCTCTGTAACAGGAACACCAGGGACCATCCTCGCCGGTCTCCAGTTCGCCTCGCCCACGCCGGGGTTTCCCAAGCCGCGTCCTTGCAAGATTCGTCGCCCCGCCAAGTTCCTCGCCGGAGCACCTGCTGCCAAGTCCACCCATTGCTCCATACGGGAGAGGAGCTCCCCGCAGCAACGCCGAACCCATCCATCTGCAGCGCCATGGCCTCGTTGAGTTTCTTCCCACGCCGGTGCCTCAAGCCGCCATAGACCAAGCCAGATCCGGCCGGCCTCCGCCAAGTCACCGTTCCTTCGGATCCCGTCATTCCCGGGTCCTCCTCGCGCCGTCGACTCGCGCCTACACCGCCCCGTCAAGATCTCAGAGCCGTCCTTGCCTGCTGCTGCTCCTTGCATCCCCAGCGCCCCTGCCTTCTCTCCGTCCTGCTCGTCCACGTCACCCCAAGCCCGCCGGCAACAGCGCTGCTTGACTCCCTCGCCTGCATCTCGCCGGCGCTCCATGCCGGGCTCATTTCCCTCTTCGTCTTCGGCAACTACCAGCAGCGCCGAGCCCTGCCCTGCCTCTGTTCTTTTGAACCAGGGAAGAGGACGCCCCTGCCTAGCTGCGTTGACCGCCCTTTTCCTTCGCCTACATGAACTGCTCCACCACGTCGGCCTAGTGTCTCCAGCGAGGCCCAGCTGCGTGACCTACCGGCCTCCCTCCTCCACCGAGTGGACCGAGGCCCATGGTGAGGCCAGATGCGCGCCTAAGCCGGCCTGCCCATGAGGCCGCCGCCAACCTCCCTCACTAACTGGGCTTGGCCCATGGTGAGCGCCCAGTTTCAGCCTGCTGTGTTTTTTTTCAGATCTGGGAATTTAGCTGTTATTCCAGTAAAACATTTTTGCAGAAAACCCCTTCATGATCATGCATACAATAACTCTCCAACCATGCATCATATGTAAAAACTTTATATATGAAACTTGCTTAGAATTTCATCTAGTTTAATAATATGCAACTTTCATCTATGTTTAAAATGCTTAAGATGTTGTTTGTTTAAACTTGCTTAATTAACTTGCTAAAATGATTTATTTCGTAACTAAATAACCGTAGCTCCGATTTTAATAAACTTTATATGTAAATGGGGTAGAAAAATGGCTAGTTTAACATCGTGGCATCATTTTGCATGTTTAACAACTCTAAAATTATGTTTAGGGCAGAACAGTACCAAACCTAATATATGCATATGAGGAGTTTCTGGAATTGTTGTTCATTGTTGTCCAAACTTGGAGTAGAAACTCCATTGGATACATGCAAGACATGAGCTTATGACTAATCCATGATATATCTCTTATAATAACTATCTTGTCTTGGATATATTTGCACCTTGCATGTTGCCTAACCCATGTAGGTGCTTGGTTGAATCTAATTCCATGAGATTGCGACTCACTCACATCTTGAGCAATCTCTACAAGACCAAGACTCTACACAATAGTGGTTGAAGACAAGGAAGCACAAAACATTTCAAACATATCCTTTGACAAATTCATGATTGTCATTTTTGGATACACAAGTGCTCTTCCTTGCAAGAACTAACCCATGTAGGTAGATGAACTCAAACTCCAAGTGGTGCTCCCAACTCTTGATGAGCTAGATCAACCTTGAGCACCCACACAAGTTCAACTACATGAGCAAGAACCACACCACCACCCAAGGTATGTTATTCCATCTTAGAGAAGCTTTACTCCAAGACATGAGTCAAAGCAACTTAACAAGGTGAGAATACATCAAGATGCTTAAACGAAAAATGGTAACCCCATTTTGAGCTTAAAACGATGAGTATGACCTACGATCAAGTGTCCTCACTTGACTCCTAAGTCAATATACTCTAACATAGGTGACTATGTCACCGCCCAATTCTAGGTGAAGTTCTCTTGTGTTCTTTTCTGAGTTATTGCATTTGTCCCTTGCATATCCGTTTCCTTCTTTTTCAAACAAAAAAAACTTCATCTAGAAACTTTCAATTTTTTTTGGTTTTTTCTGCATATTTCTGCATCAAATTCCTTGCAAATCTTTGTGAGATCTTACTTGACTAGTGAGCTGGGGTGACCGGTGTTTTTCTCTGTGATGAACTCAGTTTCACCGAATTGCCATTTTCGGTCCAACTGAATCCCTTCAGTACTACTGAAACATGCCACTCGGTGCCACCAATTTCGCAACAGGAAAAACAGTTTGCCACATGTTCTAATTTCTTCTGATCCAGCTCCACTCAATGAATCTTGTCCTCTACAAGCATCACAGTTTTATTCCCTGCTTTGTACTGAATCTCAAGGACCAAACCTATTCGACGGATTCCAGGAAAAACCTTCTTGGAAATTGATGTCAAAGGGGGAGAGAGAGATCACATCAAAGCTTATCATCAGGGAGAGAGAGATCACATCAAAAGCTTATCACCTACAAAGGAGAGAAAGTACTAAGGGGGAGAGAATACTCAAGGATCCCATATATTAAGGGGGAGAAAGAAATCTCCAAGGGGGAGAGAATACTCAAGGATCCCAGATGCTTGATGTTCAAGAGGAGAGATGCCACATGTCTTTTTGGGGGAAAGACATGTTCATATGAACTCATTTGAATTAAGTTCTATTCATATCTTTTAGCTTTGATTTTTTGTTTCCTATCTTCTCCCAATATCCCATGTACGATTCAGGGGGAGCAAGACACCTAAGGGAAAGAAATCAGTCAAATTCATTGCATATCTTTATTCTTGAGGACATGTTGAATTCAATGTGGTACCTTGTACTCACTCTCTACATGTCATCCCAGTCTTGGTATTCTTGTGGTTTCTTCTGTTTGCTCTGGCTAGTGGATGTACCTGTGTTATCTAACTTTGTTTATGCAGGTTCATTTCATCCTAAGCCAACTCAAGACCACAAGGTAAGTATATGCATCAAAATCATGAGTATGAGGAGTTCTTGCTTATGTACATACTGTTTGCAAGAAGGACTCATGAGCATGAAGGTATTTTCCTTGATAATCTTTTGCTCTGATGCATATGGCCAAGATACATGTAACACATTGCCTACTCTGTCATGGTTATGCTCTCACATGCCTCTATATTTCATATTTACATGAGTGCATACATGTAGGGGGAGCCTATGCTTGTTACATGTCCTTCCAAAGCTTTACTTGTTGTTCTTTATATCTTTATCTAAAGCTTTGATGTATGTTGCCATCAATTACCAAAAAGGGGGAGATTGAAAGCACAAGTGCTCCCTAGGTGGTTTTGATAATTGATGACAATATATCTCTTGTTGGACTAACATTTCGATCTAGCATGTTTCAGATAAGTTCAACAATGGAGTGGCATGGACTAAAGGTTGTGGGAACTCCTTCAAGATGCTAAGGACAAAGGATTGGCTAAAGCTTAAAGCTCAAGACTCTTCATTTTATATTTTAGTGATCCAAGATCACATTGAGTCTTTAGGAAAAGCCAATACTATCAAGGAGGGATGAGGTGTTGCTTAATGAGCCTCTTGCTTCATGTGCTTAGTGATATGCTCCAACATCCTCAGCTACTTTCCCACTTCCACATATGACCTAAACCCTAAGGCAAACTCGGTCCTACCGATTCTTCCTATCCGGCGCCACCGAGTTTCACTTGTCATAAGCCACCGCCAAACCCTAGCAATTCGGTTCTACCGATAGGGATATCGGTCTCACCGAGATGGGATTGCAAACTCTCTGTTACCTATTGCAATATTCTCGGTCCCACCGAGATATGCAATCGGTCCCACCGAGATTGCAATGTAAATTCAGTGTTTCCTTTTTGTAACTTTTCGGTCTCACCGAAAGAGCAAATCGGTCCCACCGAGTTTGCCTGACCAACTCTCTGGTTAGCTAATTATCAAATTCAGTCTCACCGAGTTTGTGTAATCGGTCTCACCAAGATTACGTTATGCCCAAACCCTAACCATGTCGGTCCCACCGAGTTGCATGTCAGTCCCACCGAAAATCTCTAACGGTCACTAGGTTTACATTTTCGGTCCGACCGAGTTTGTTGATTCGGTCCCACCGAGATTAGAAAACTGTGTAACGGTTGGATTTTGTGTGGAGGCTATATATACCCCTCCACCTCCTCTTCATTCGAAGAGAGAGCCATCAGAACATATACACCATTCCAACTCATATGTTCTGAGAGAGAACCACCTACTCATGTGTTGAGACCAAGATATTCCATTCCTACCATATGAATCTTGATCTCTGGCCTTAGCAAGTTGCTTTCCACTCACATCTTCTTTCCACCAAATCCAAATCCTATGAGAGAGAGTTGAGTGTTGGGGAGACTATCATTTGAAGCACAAGAGCAAGGAGTTCATTACCTACACACCATTTGTTACTTCTTGGAGAGTGGTGTCTCCTAGATTGGCTAGGTGTCACTTGGAAGCCTCCGACAAGATTGTGGAGTTGAACCAAGGAGTTTGTAAGGGCAAGGAGATCGCCTACTTCATGAAGATCTACCGCTAGTGAGGCAAGTCCTGTGTGGGCGATGGCCATGGTGGGATAGACAAGGTTGCTTCTTCGTGGACCCTTTGTGGGTGGTTGCTTCTTCGTGGACCCTTCGTGGGTGGAGCCCTGTGTGGACTCACGCAACCATTACCCTTTGTGGGTGGAGCCCTGTGTGGACTCTCACAACCGTTACCCTTTGTGGGTTGAAGTCTCCATCAACGTGGATGTAGGATAGCACCACCTATCCGAACCACGGGAAAAACATCCGTGTCTCAAATTGCGTTTGATCTCTCCAAACCCTTCCCTTTACATTCTTACAAGTTGCATGCTTTACATTCCGCTGCTCATATACTCTTTGCATGCTTGCTTGATATGTATTGTGCGTGTTGAAATTGTGCCTAAACTCCACTCAAACCAAAAAGCTTAAAAATTGCAACTTTAGCATTAAGTGTCTAACCCCCCCCTCTAGACACATCTACTTCTAGATCCTACAAGTGGTATCAGAGCATTGGTCTCCATTGCCTTGGTTTAATCACCATTGGAGGAAGATGGATGTGTCTACTCTAGGGAGTCTTAGACATAGAGTGCCTATTCTTGATGGAAAGTATTTTCATGAGTGGAAAAATGAGATGCTTGTAATCTTCAATCAATATCATTTGAACAAGTATATTGCTAGCCCTTGTGCTCTTCATACTGATCCTTTGCATCCTACCCTAGATGAAGATATTGACATGATTCGCAATCTTAGAACTATTGAGCTCATCATTAGAGGATTGCCCAAAAACTTGATTGCTAGTTTGCCTACTCAAAGTTGTGCCTATACTATATGGAAATTTCTTGAGGAACGATTTCCCGATCATTCCTTGAAAACTTTGGATGAAGTTTTCCATAAATCTATTGCCTTGAGTAAGATGAATTCTAGTGATCCTAGTTTTGGTAAATGTCTATTCGAACTTACCAATCTTAAGCATGCTAAAGGAGATGTTGTAATCATTAATGATATCATATTCAAAGCTATAAGAATTCATAAAAGTGACCACTTTGATGATCATTTATCTAATGAATTACCCTCTCTAGGAAATGATGAGTCACAAGATCATGATGAACATGAATATTATGATGATGATGATAGTGACTTCGATCTTGATGATGCAATGAGACATTTTGGTCTTATGGCAAATCTTCGGGGATATGAATCAGGAGGAAAGGAATGGGTTCTTGATAGTGGATGTACTGATCATATGACCGAAGATGAAGAGATGTTTCGTGAGCTTGCTGAAAATGACGGCCCTCGAAAATATGTCACCTTTGGTGATAATTCAAAGGGTAAAGTGGTTGGCCTTGGTAAGGTGGCCATCTCACATGATAGTTCCATTCAAAATGTCATGCTCGTTGAATCTCTTGGCTACAACTTACTTTCAGTATCTAGACTTGCTGATTTCGGTTTGAATGTCCTATTTACTGAGGTAGATTGCCAAGTATTTCGTCGAGACAATCATAAAATGGTCTTTACGGGTATGCGTAGAGGTGATCTTTACATTGTCGATTTCTCTAAAAAGGCACAACCTAAAACTTGCTTTGTTGCTAAATCCTCAAAAGGTTGGTTGTGGCATAGACGACTAGGTCACGTTGGCATGAGAAACCTTGACAAGCTTATTAAAGGAAATCATATCCTTGGAGTCAACGATGTCATATTTGATAAGGATAGACTTTGCAGTGCTTGTCAAGCAGGTAAACAGGTTGGAGGAAGACATCCCGTGAAGAACATCATGACCACAAGGAGGCCACTCGAGCTACTTCACATGGATCTTTTTGGTCCCAACGCCTACAAGAGTCTCGGTGGAAATTCCTTTGGTCTAGTTATAGTTGATGATTTTTCAAGATTTACGTGGGTGTTCTTTCTTAATGACAAGTCGCAGGTCCAGAAGATCTTCAGAAACTTCGCTAGGAAGGCCCAAAATCAGTTTGATGTGAAGATCAAGAAGGTTCGGAGTGACAACGGAACGGAGTTCAAGAACGCAAATGTGGACACCTTTCTTGATGAAGAAGGGATTTCACACGAGTTCTCGGCTACGTACACACCTCAACAAAATGGAGTTGTTGAGAGGAAGAACCGGACTCTCATCGAAATGGCAAGAATGATGCTTGATGAATACAAGACGCCAAAGCACTTTTGGGTAGAAGCGGTTGAGACAGCTTGTCACGCAACAAATCGCTTATATCTTCACAAGCTACTCGGCAAGACGGCATACGAGCTTCTCACCGGTAACAAACCCCAAGTTGGATACTTTCGAGTATTCGGCTCAAAGTGCTACATTCTTGATAAGCATCATCGTTCAAAGTTTGCTCCTAAATCTCATGAAGGTTTTCTACTTGGTTATGGATCAAACTCTCACACTTACCGTGTCTACAACAATTCACCCGAAAGGTTGAAGAGATGGTAGATGTGAAGTTTGATGAATCTAATGGCTCGCAAGTAGAGCAATTGCCAATTGATGTAGGAGACAAAGACCCTTCAGAAGCAATTCAAGACTTGTCCATTGGCAAAATTCGTCCAACGGAGGTGAAGGAGAGTACTTCATCCATCCAAGTGGAAGCTTCTACTTCACGACAAGGTGAACCAAGAATCGACACGGAAGCATCCACAAGTGGGACACATCAACATGAAGAAAACGAGGAAGTGCGTCAAGATGAACATCAACAACCTCCTTCTCCACCACGACAAGAGAACGACGACGTCAACAATGAAGAAGGCCAAGAAGAAGAACAAGATGAAGAAGATGTTCAACAAAGACCCAAGCAAAAGCTCTCACGAGTTTGAGCAAGAATTGCCAAAGATCATCCCGTCGAGCAAATCCTCAATGATATACAAACCGGGAGAATCACTCGCTCAAAAACTCGTTTAGCTAACTTTTGTGAAAACTATTCATTCATCTCTAGCATTGAACCTATGAAGGTTGAAGAAGCATTGGAAGATCCGGATTGGATAAACGCTATGCATGAAGAGCTACATAATTTTGAGAGAAACCAAGTTTGGACATTGGTCGAGAAGCCTAACAACAACCACAACATCATTGGTACCAAATGGGTGTTCCGCAACAAGAAAGATGAAGATGGACAAGTGGTTCGCAACAAAGCACGTCTCGTCGCCCAAGGGTACACACAAGTCGAAGGTATGGACTATGGTGAGACGTATGCTCCCGTTGCTAGACATGTGTCCATTCGCATCTTACTTGCCTATGTTAATCACCATAATATCACCTTGTACCAAATGGACATTAAAAGTGCTTTTCTAAATGGTGAAATAGAGGAGGAAGTTTATGTCAAACAACCTCCCGGCTTTATCAATCCTAAGAAACCAAATCATGTTTACAAACTTCACAAAGCTCTTTATGGTCTTAAACAAGCTCCTAGAGCATGGTATAAATGCTTGACCAAGTTCCTTACTACAAGTGGTTTTGAAATTGGTAAAATTGATTCTACTCTTTTTACTAAAAGGGTTAATGGAGAACTATTTGTATGCCAAATTTATGTTGATGATATCATATTTGGTTCAACTAACCCTCTCTTTAGTGAAAAGTTTGGAAAGCTAATGTCAGAGAAGTTTGAGATGTCTATGATGAGTGAACTCAAATTCTTTCTCGGGTTGCAAATCAAGCAAACTAAGGAAGGTACATTTGTCTCTCAAACAAAGTACACCAAGGACTTATTCAAGAAGTTCAATATGCAAGAATGCAAAGGTATGTCTACACCCATGCCTACTAGTGGACATAATGATTTAACCAAAGATGGTGAACCGGTTGGTCAAAAGGTTTATCGCTCTATGATTGGTTCATTGTTATACCTATGTGCTTCACGTCCCGATATTATGCTAAGTGTGTGCATGTGTGCACGATATCAAACTGCTCCTAAAGATTGTCATCTTAAGGCTGTGAAAAGGATAGTGAGATATTTAATCCATACACCAAATTTTGGCATTTGGTATCCTAAGAGGTCTTCTTTTGATCTTGTTGGCTATTCTGACTCGGATTATGCCGGAGACAAGGTTGATAGAA
The DNA here is from genome assembly GCF_018294505.1 of Triticum aestivum. Classification (NCBI taxonomy): domain Eukaryota; kingdom Viridiplantae; phylum Streptophyta; class Magnoliopsida; order Poales; family Poaceae; genus Triticum; species Triticum aestivum. The sequence goes on from NC_057809.1 coordinate 465,911,938, forward strand.
AGTCCACTTTGGGTACTTGTCAATTTCTTGGTAGATCTCTTGTGTCTTGGTCTTCCAAGAAACAAAACTCGGTATCCTTATCCACCACCGAAGCGGAATACATTGTCGCTAGTTCATGTTGTGCTCAGTTACTTTGGATGACCCAAACTCTTAAAGATTATGGGATTTATGTGAAACATGTCCCACTGCTTTGTGACAATGAAAGTGCTATCAAAATTGGTCATAATCCTGTACAACATTCTCGAACTAAGCATATTGAAGTTCGTCATCATTTCATTCGAGATCATGTTGCTAAGGGTGACATCAATCTTAAGCATGTTCGCACCGACAAGCAATTAGCGGATATATTCACCAAACCACTTGATGAGAAAGTGTTTTGCAGGTTGAGAGGAGAATTGAACATCATTTATGCTTCGAACTTGGAGAAGAAACCCCATTCTATACATGCAAGACATGAGCTTATGACTAATCCATGATATATCTCTTATAATAACTATCTTGTCTTGGATATATTTGCACCTTGCATGTTGCCTAACCCATGTAGGTGCTTGGTTGAATCTAATTCCATGAGATTGCGACTCACTCACATCTTGAGCAATCTCTACAACACCAAGACTCTACACAATAGTGGTTGAAGACAAGGAAGCACAAAACCATTCAAACATATCCTTTGTCAAATTCATGATTGTCATTTTTGGATACACAAATGCTCTTCCTTGCAAGAACTAACCCATGTAGGTAGATGAACTCAAACTCCAAGTGGTTCTCCCAACTCTTGATGAGCTACATCAACCTTGAGCACCCACACAAGTTCAACTACATGAGCAAGAACCACACCACCACCCAAGGTATGTTATTCCATCTTAGAGAAGCTTTACTCCAAGACATGAGTCAAAGCAACTTAACAAGGTGAGAATACATCAAGATGCTTAAACGAAAAATGGTAACCCCATTTTGAGCTTAAAACGATGAGTATGACCTACGATCAAGTGTCCTCACTTGACTCCTAAGTCAATATACTCTAACATAGGTGACTATGTCACCGCCCAATTCTAGGTGAAGTTCTCTTGTGTTCTTTTTTGAGTTATTGCATTTGTCCCTTGCATATTTGTTTCCTTCTTTTTCAAACAAAAAAAACTTCATCTAGAAACTTTCATTTTTTTTGGTTTTTTCTGCATATTTCTGCATCAAATTCCTTGCAAATATTTGTGAGATCTTACTTGACTAGTGAGCTGAGGTGACCAGTGTTTTTCTCTGTGATGAACTCGGTTTCACCAAATTGCCATTTTCGGTCCAACCGAATCCCTTCGGTACTACCGAAACATGCCACTCGGTGCCACCAATTTCGCAATAGGAAAAACAGTTTGCCACATGTTCTAATTTCTTCTGATCCAGCTCCACTCAATGAATCTTGTCCTCTATAAGCATCACAGTTTTATTCCCTGCTTTGTACTGAATCTCAAGGACCAAACCTATTCGACGGATTCCAGGAAAAACCTTCTTGGAAATTGATGTCAAAGGGGGAGAGAGAGATCACATCAAAGCTTATCATCAGGGAGAGAGAGATCACATCAAAAGCTTATCACCTACAAAGGAGGGAAAGTACTAAGGGGGAGAGAATACTCAAGGATCCCATATATTAAGGGGGAGAAAGAAATCTCCAAGGGGGAGAGAATACTCAAGGATCCCAGATGCTTGATGTTCAAGAGGAGAGATGCCACATGTCTTTTTGGGGGAAAGACATGTTCATATGAACTCATTTGAATTAAGTTCTATTCATATCTTTCAGCTCTGATTTTTTGTTTCCTATCTTCTCCCAATATCCCATGTATGATTCAGGGGGAGCAAGACACCTAAGGGAAAGAAATCAGTCAAATTCATTGCATATCTTTATTCTTGGGGACATGTTGAATTTAGTGTGGTACCTTGTACTCACTCTCTACATGTCATCCCAGTCTTGGTATTCTTGTGGTTTCTTCTGTTTGCTCTGGCTAGTGGATGTACCTGTGTTATCTAACTTTTTTTGTGCAGGTTCATTTCATCCTAAGCCAACTCAAGACCACAAGGTAAGTATATGCATCAAAATCATGAGTATGAGGAGTTCTTGCTTATGTACATACTGTTTGCAAGAAGGACTCATGAGCATGAAGGTATTTTCCTTGATAATCTTTTGCTCTGATGCATATGGCCAAGATACATGTAACACATTGCCTACTCTATCATGGTTATGCTCTCACATGCCTCTATATTTCATATTTACATGAGTGCATACATGTAGGGGGAGCCTATGCTTGTTACATGTCCTTCCAAAGCTTTACTTGCTGTTCTTTATATCTTTATCTAAAGCTTTGATGTATGTTGCCATCAATTACCAAAAAGGGGGAGATTGAAAGCACAGGTGCTCTCTAGGTGGTTTTGATAATTGATGACATCATATCTCTTGTTGGACTAACATTTCGATCTAGCATGTTTCAGATAAGTTCAACAATGGAGTGGCATGGACTAAAGGTTGTGGGAACTCCTTCAAGATGCTAAGGACAAAGGATTGGCTAAAGCTTAAAGCTCAAGACTCTTCATTTTATATTTTAGTGATCCAAGATCACATTGAGTCTTTAGGAAAAGCCAATACTATCAAGGAGGGATGAGGTGTTGCTTAATGAGCCTCTTGCTTCATGTGCTTAGTGATATGCTCCAAAACCCTCAGCTACTTTCCCACTTCCACATATGACCTAAACCCTAAGCCAAACTCGGTCCTACCGATTCTTCCTATCCGGCGCCACCGAGTTTCACTTGTCATAAGCCACTGCCAAACCCTAGCAATTCGGTTCTACCGATAGGGATATCGGTCTCACCGAGATGGGATTGCAAACTCTCTGTTACCTATTGCAATATTCTCGGTCCCACCGAGATATGCAATCGGTCCCACCGAGATTGCAATGTAAATTCAGTGTTTCCTTTTTGTAACTTTTCGGTCTCACCGAAAGAGCAAATCGGTCCCACCGAGTTTGCCTGACCAACTCTCTGGTTAGCTAATTATCAAATTCGGTCTCACCGAGTTTGTGTAATCGGTCTCACCAAGATTACGTTATGCCCAAACCCTAACCATGTCGGTCCCACCGAGTTGCATGTCAGTCCCACCGAAAATCTCTAACGGTCACTAGGTTTACATTTTCGGTCCGACCGAGTTTGTTGATTCGGTCCCACCGAGATTGGAAAACTGTGTAATGGTTGGATTTTGTGTGGAGGCTATATATACCCCTCCACCTCCTCTTCATTCGAAGAGAGAGCCATCAGAACACATACACCATTCCAACTCATATGTTCTGAGAGAGAACCACCTACTCATGTGTTGAGACCAAGATGTTCCATTCCTACCATATGAATCTTGATCTCTAGCCTTCCCAAGTTGCTTTCCACTCACATCTTCTTTCCACCAAATCCAAATCCTATGAGAGAGAGTTGAGTGTTGGGGAGACTATCATTTGAAGCACAAGAGCAAGGAGTTCATTACATACACACCATTTGTTACTTCTTGGAGAGTGGTGTCTCCTAGATTGGCTAGATGTCACTTGGAAGCCTCCGACAAGATTGTGGAGTTGAACCAAGGAGTTTGTAAGGGCAAGGAGATCGCCTACTTCGTGAAGATCTACCGCTAGTGAGGCAAGTCCTGTGTGGGCGATGGCCATGGTGGGATAGACAAGGTTGCTTCTTCGTGGACCCTTTGTGGGTGGTTGCTTCTTCGTGGACCCTTCGTGGGTGGAGCCCTGTGTGGACTCGCGCAACCATTACCTTTTGTGGGTGGAGCCCTGTGTGGACTCTCGCAACCGTTACCCTTTATGGGTTGAAGTCTCCATCAACGTGGATGCAGGATAGCACCACCTATCCGAACCACGGGAAAAACATCCGTGTCTCAAATTGCGTTTGATCTCTCCAAACCCTTCCCTTTTCATTCTTGCAAGTTGCATGCTTTACATTCCGCTGCTCATATACTCTTTCCATGCTTGCTTGATATGTATTGTGCGTGTTGAAATTGTGCCTAAACTCCACTTAAACCAAAAAGCTTAAAAATTGCAACTTTAGCATTAAGTGTCTACCCCCCCCCCCCCTCTAGACACATCTACTTCTAGATCCTACACTTGTGATGGGCTAAGTTGGGACACCCCTGCAGGGATTGAACTTTCGAAAGCCGTGCCCGCGGTTATGGGCAGATGGGAATTTGTTAACGTCCGGTTGTAGAAAACCTAAAGTTGACCTTAATTAAAATGAATCAATCGCGTGTGTAACGGTGATGGTCTCTTCTCGGCGAAGTCCGGGAAGTGAACACGGTGTTGGAGTTATGCTTGACGTAGGTTGTTCTAGGATCACTTCTTGATCATACTTTTTCGACCGTGCTTTGCCTTTTCTTCTCGCTCTCATTTGCGTATATTGGCCACCATATATGCTAGTCGCTTGCTGTAGCTCCACCTCATACCTTTACCTTACCCATAAGCTTAAATAGTCTTGATCGCGAGTGTGTGAGATTGCTGAGTCCCCGTGACTCACAGATACTTCCAAAACCAGCTTGTAGGTGCCGATGATATCGTGCAGATGATGCAACCAAGCTCAAGGAGGAGCTCGATGAAGATCTTGTCCTTTGTGTTGTTTCATTCTAGTTGATCAGTAGTGGAGCCCAGTTGGGGTCGATCGGGGATCTGTGTAGCATTTGGGGTATTCTTCTTTTATTTTGGTTCCGTAGTCGGACCTTGATTGTATCTGGATGATGTAATGCCTTATTCATGTAATTGTGTGAAGTGGCGATTGTAAGCCAACTATGTATCTTTTTCCCTTATGTATTACATGGGTTGTGTGAAGATTACCTCACTTGCGACATTGCTTTCAATGCGGTTATGCCTCTAAGTCGTGCTTCGACACATGGGAGATATAGCCGCATCGAGGGCGTTACATTTAAGCCGGCAGATGTTTAAGATGTTTAAGCCGGCAGATTGTTTAAGATGTTAAGCCAGATGGTAAGCTAGATGGTAAGTCAGATTGTAAGCCAGACTGTAAGCTAGATTGTAAGCCGGATTGTAAGAAGCCCAAGACCTTAAGAAGCCCATGGAGAGAAGCCCGTGATGAGAAGTCAGAATAGTTTAAGTCTTATTCCGAGTTGGACTCTACATGTAAACCACCCCTTCAACTTATATAAGGAGGGGCAGGGCACCCCAAGAGGGAAGAGTTGAATAATGGTTAAGTCTAGACACAACTAGGAGAGCCGGAGAGACGACGACTCCCTCATGAGCATAATGAGATCTAGCCACAAACAACATGTAGGGTTGTTACCGGATGATGTTTCCCGGGGCCCGGAGCTGTCTAAATCCTTGTCTTGTGTGTTGATCCGCCTCGCGTCTCTCGATTCCGATCAACCCCTCTCAAGCTACCACATAGATGCGTTGGCCTCACGACTAAGTCCTTTCACTAGGACATCTGCCGTGACAAATCCACGACAACCTCCTAGAGTTTCAATAGGCAAATTGTGTTTGAGCAGAGGTCATTGTTCAAAGAAAATTTTATCTATTTCATTTCTTTCATGCATATGCATATCATTTTCATGGTCTAACAAATATCGTTCTAGTGGATCAGTAGGACACACGACAATAGAAACAAGACCAATTATTTCAACCTTACCAAGTAGTTCTTTCTTATGAGGCTGTCTACTCAACTTGGAGAAATTAAACTCATGAGACTCATCACCAAAGCTAACACCGATAATTTGTTTTCACAATCTATTGTAGCATTAACGGTGTTCAAGAAAGGTCTACCAAAGATAATGGGACAAAAGTCATCTTGTGGGGAACCAAGAACTAGAAAATCAGTGGGGTATTTTATTTTCCCACACAAGACTTCAACATCTCTAACAATCCCAAATGGTGTAATGGTGTCTCGGTTAGCAAGTTTAATAGTAACATCTATGTCTTCTATTTCAGCGGGTGTTGTATCATTCATAATTTCTTGGTATAAGGTAAAAGGAATAACACTCACGCTAGCACCTAAGTCACATAAAACATGATAACAATGATATCCTATTTTAACTGAGATAATAGGTATGCCAACAACAGGTCTATGTTTATCTTTTTCATCGGGTTTGGCAATTCTTGCAGCTTCATCGCAGAAGTAAATAACATGCTCATCAATATTTTCTACCAGGAGATCTTTAACCATAGCAACACTAGGTTCTACTTTAATTTGTTCAGCAGGTTTAGGTGCTTTAATATTACTTTTATGAACCATAATTGAAACCTTAGCATGTTCCTTTATCCTAATAGGGAAAGGTGGTTTTTCAATATAAGCAGTAGGCACAACTGGATCAACATTATAAATAATAGTTTCATCTTTAACTGTGTCCGATTCTTTAATTTCTTCTTTAATAGGGGGTGATATTTAAACCACTTCTCTTTAGGGAGATCAACATGCGTAGCAGATGATTCACAAAAGGAGGCTACTATCTCAGAGCCAAGTCCATATTTAGTGCTAAACTTGTGAAAAACATCAGTATTCATAAAAGATTTAACACAATCAAACTCAAGCTTAATACCTGACTCTTTACCTTCATCGAGTTCTTAATCTTTAGAGTTGCATTAAATTCTTTCTAAAAGATCCCACCTGAAATAGTCTTCTTCATAAAAGAACAAGTACAAGAAGTATCAAGCATGGATCGATCATCATGAGAAAGCTGAGCATAAAAATTCTGAATAATAATTTCTCTATAGAGCTCATGATTGGGGCATGAATATAACATTGACTTGAGGCTCCCCCAAGCTAGAGCAATACTTTCTCCTTCACGAGGCCAAAAATTATATATATAATTCCGATCACGATGAACTATATGCATAGGATAATTTTTTTGGTGAAATTCCAATTTCAATCGATTCCGGTTCCAAGATCCAATATCATCGCATAGCCTATACCATGTCAATGCTTTTCCCTTCAAAGATAAAGGGAAAATCTTCTTCTTAGCTTCATCTCCGGATAAACCTGCAAGCTTAAATAATCCACAAATTGCTTCTACATATATCAAGTGCATATCAGGATGTTCATTTCCATCTCCAGTATAAGGAATAGCTAGCAGTTGTTCTATCATACCCGAAGGAATTTCATAACCAATATTTCCAGTAGGTGCAGTAGGTTGAGGGGCAACTAATTGTGCTTCCGGTCAAGGTGAAGATACCTTGAATAAACTCCTCAAAGGATGGTTCTCCATAGTAACAAGTGACAATAAATTTCAGCATGTAGTATAAATTTTTCCTTACCAATTTCCACTTAACAAGAGCGCTTCACTCCCGACAATGGCGCCAGAAAAGATCCTTGATGACCCACAAGTATAGGGGATCAATCGTAGTCCTTGTGCTTCCGGTCGAGGTGAAGATACCCCGAACAAACCCCTCAAAGGATGGTTCTCCGTAGTAACAAGTGACAATAAATTTTAGCATGTAGTATAAATTTTTCCTTACCAATTTCCACTTACTAAGAGCGCTTCACTCCCCGGCAATGGCGCCAGAAAAGAGCCTTGATGACCAACAAGTATAAGGATCAGTCGTAGTCCTTTTGATAAGTAAGAGTGTCGAACCCAACGAGGAGCAGAAGGAAATGGTGGTTTTCAGCAAGGTATTTTCTGCAAGCACTGAAATATTCGGAAACAGGTAGTTTGATAACAAGATAATTTGCAATGAGCAAGTAACGGTAACGGTAAATAAAGTGCAGTAAGGTAGCCCAATCCTTTTTTGGCAAAGGATAGACCAAAACGGTCTCTTATGATAAGCAAAGCATTCTTGAGGGTACACGGGAATTTCACCATATCACTTTCATCATGTTGGTTTGATTCATGTTTGCTACTTTGATAATTTGATATGTGGGTGGACCAGTGCTTAGATGTTGTTCTTACTTGAACAAACCTCCTACTTATGATTAACCCCCTCGCAAGCATCCGCAACTACGAGAAAAGTAGTAAGATAAAATCTAACCATAACATTAAACTTTTGGATCCAAATCGGTCCCTTACGAAGTAGCGCATAAACTAGGGTTTAAGCTTCTGTCACTCTAGCAACCCATCATCTAATAACTACTCCACAATGCATTCCCTTAGGCCCAAATATGGTGAAGTGACATGTAGTCAATGTTCACATGACACCACTAAGGGGATCACAACATACATATCATCAAAATATCAAACACATATCAAGTTCACACGATTACTTGCAACATGACTTCTCCTGTGACCTCAAGAACGAAAGTAACTAATCATAAATGATAATCATGCTCAAGACCAGAGGGGTATTAAATAGCATAATGGTTCTGAATATATAATCTTTCACCAAATAAACCATATAGTAATCAACTACAAGATGTAATCAACACTACTAGTCACCCACAAGTACTAATCTGAGGTTCCGGTACAAAGATTGAACACAAGAGATGAACTAGGGTTTGAGAGGAGATGGTGTTGTCGAAGATGTTGATGGAGATTGCCCTCCCAAAGATGAGATAGTTGTAGGTGATGGCGATGGCGATGATTTCCCCCTCCGGGAGGAAAGTTCCCCCCAGCGGAAACGCTCCGCGGGAGGGCAAAAGTGCTCCTGCCCAAGTTCCGCCTCGAGACGGCGGCGCTTCGTTTCGAAAGTCCCCTCCTAATTTTTTCTAGGTCAGAATGATCTATATACCAGAAGATGGGCACCAAAGGTGGGTCGTGCTGAGCACAACCCACCAGGGCGCGCCTCGGGGGCCTGGCACGCCTAGTGTCTTGTGCTCACCAGGTGCCCCCCTCGGGTAGTTATTTGCTCCAATATTTTTTATATATTCCAAAATAATTCTCCATAAATTTTTAGCTCATTTGTAGATGTGCAGAATGTGTAACTCTGACGTGGCTTTTTCAGGCTCAGAATTCCAGTTGCAGGCATTCTCCCTCTTTGTGTAAACCTTGCATATTATGAGAGAAAAGACATTAGAATTACTCCATAAAGCATTATTATGCATAAAAATATTATAATAGCAGTAAGAAAACATGATGCAAAATGGACGTATCAAGGATCCCAAGTCGCCATCGTAGAACGTGTCCTTCAGAAATGACCAAAATGGGCTCGATGGCGTACAAGGATCGCAAATCCTTGATCACGTGGCGAAGGAGATCAGCGGCGGGGCCGTCGAAGAGATAGACGTCGGTTGAACCAGAGGGGTTGGGGATGGACCACTTAATCTGTGACATGGCACGCGTGAAGCCGTCGCTGTCGACGAGCTTGCTGTCATAGCCAGTTTTCCCGAGATACAGTAATACGCTGGCCCGCTGACGTGAAGCCTTCGGCAAGGTAACGTAGTCAACGTCCTCGCCAGCTTCCACGGCGAGGTGTTGCTACGGGATCGTTTATCGTCTATCTATGTATGGGTTGTTGTTTTTTATTTTGGGATGTAATGACTTGTTGAGTTGTTGTTTATTTTGTATCGTCAATTTATTGAATTGGTGATGAATTTATGCTATAAGATACACGTGCATGAATTTGCATGAATATATGATTGACATATGGAAAGTGTGGTTGTATGGGAGGGCAAATGAGGACCCGCCCAACATTTTCCGTGGGCCCGTCTAGACACGTCCGCAGATGTATAGTGACCCAGATTTGCCTACCCCGGTTGTAGGGAATGATTAGGAGGACAGTGATATCCACAACCCATTAGGGTTCAAGTCCTAGACTTGACACTGATACTCACATTTTTCAAGATTTATTTCAGGTCTTCCGACGATGTGCGTTCAGTGGAGGAAGACATTTCCGTCGACTACGGAGGCGTCTATGGCGATTTCATCTATCTCAAGATAATATGCCGGATTAATCTCTCGAAGATGCTCATAAGGCAGGGTGTGCGACTATACGGAGGCGTATGCGCATGTTGCATAGAACATCAAGATCTTGTGGGAGGACTACGAAGGCGTTTGTGACGACTTCATCGATTTCAAGATAATGTGTCGGCACAGTCTCTCGAAAGAGAGTTCATAGGGCAGGGTGTGCGACTTCACATGCGCGCTTTCAGAAAAATGAGTGTATGTGCATATATACGAGGGTCTGCGTTCATACTATGTTAAAAAAGGTCCCAAACTGTTGATCCATGCGTGCAACAGAGTTATACCCCAGCCCATCCTTTGTTTGGCTCGTTGTGGCCTTTCTTGCCCTCTAGCTTCCGTAACCGAATTCGCTGCAAAAATAAATACCCTACTCCCGTAACAGAAACAGCAGCAGAAAAGAGAAAACAAACCCTGCGATGACCTAGAGCAACCGCAACTGCAGACTTTATGTTCGAAGCAGAAGTACTAGAGTAGTTAATCTACTAGCCTTTAAGGAAAAACCAGGCGACCACTTTAACGCCCAAGAAAAGGAAAAGGCGCCGTAAACCTTTTTTTTTTTTTGCAACGAAAAGGCGCCGTAAACCTAACGCCGCCGCAGTACAGTGAGTACATGTGTACATCCTCCGTCACGGCCTGAATGTACTCTACCACGACGAGCGACGAGGCCGGTTGTTCCTCGCAAGCTCCATCCCTCCCTCGTCCTTCACAACGAACAGTTTATAAATTTAAATAATTTTTTATGGGAATTTAAATAAAGTTTAGTTACATCGACCAGCTCGGCAACGGAACAAACGAGAAGAAAAGCTCAGGGGCTATTTGGATCATCGCCAACACCGACCCTGCCAATTTTTTGGCTCGCCCCTGCGATTTGGACACTGTTTGGACGGTGGCCAAAATATTGGCTCGCCCAGCCCGCCGCCGACCGCTCCGTGTTATTTTTGCCAATGCATGGGCGCGTCGAGGGCGCAGAAATCGATCGCCAAAAAATTGGTGAGCACGTTTCTCACCCGCTGGTACGTGGGCCTGGTGTTAGTTAGAAAGAATGACCTGTGCGGCGGATTTAATCGTCCGAGGAAATGAGCGTTACCACGTGTAAATTACATAGTCGTTATTTGGATTGGTTAATCCCTTAGATCGCGCAACTAACTTTGTTTTGTTTTATGTTTAGCACAATAGCGACGGTAATTACTACTCCTACTACAAATTGTCTCCGTTTTTTTTACGGGCACAAATCGTCACAGCCGTTAAGGCAGCCCTGAGTTTCATCGAGTTCAAAAGCTGTACGTGTTCTTTCCTAGGATTCTTTTTTGGTGTATTTTTTTTAAACGTGACACGTGATTCTTTTCCAGAACTACTTACACACAGTAGTATATCCGAACTTTAATTACATGCAAATTCAGTTTTTTTTAGGTTTAAAAAATAAATTCAGTTTTTTTTGTGAATTGCCAATGTCACTTTTTTCCATGTCATAGTTAGTTAAGTGTTAGTATTAGAAATAAAGAAATTACATTTATTTTTTATTGCGTCAACATTGTAACTAAATTAGAATCAAATCAAGCACAAATCAATTCAAGTTGCCAAACCAAATGAAGAACTTGCCAAATATTTGGAAGGTACAATGGCTATAATCCAAACAAGAACAACTTGCCAATTTTTTGGCCATGCCAAAATTTTGGTTGGGCTAGTTGGGGCACAAACCAAACACACCCTCAGTTTTTTCCTTGGAGAAGATGGAGAGATACGGGAAGAGGTTCACACTTCACAGACGGAGACAAGGAAAGGATTTGAAAAACTTTTCCCCACCACCACACACTTGCCTGGCCCAGAGCCCCAACGGAATCTGCACCGCCTGCTTATCCCGCGCCCCCCGCCCGCGCCTGCCTCAAGCGCCAACTCCGATTTCCAAATCCCACGCAAAAACCCTCCACCGCAATCGCTCTCTTTTTTTCCAAACCTCAGATCCCCCACCGCGCCGCACCGCACCGCCGAATCGCCGTTTCCCGACGCCTCGAACCGAAGCGCCGCTGCCCTCGCCGCGGGCCCGTCGGTCGCGGCCGGGGGAGCCGGGCCATGCGGCGGCCCGGCGCTGCGCCGTTCGGAGGAAGTGCAACAATAGCGCCGAGAAATGCCTGAGCCCGACCGCAACTCCCTCAGCGCCGGCCGCGGGCTCCACCGCGACGGGCGCAAGGGCTGGCCCGACCTCTGGCTGCTCCCGGGGAAGCCGCCGCACTCGCCCGCCGCGGCCATGGCCCCGCCGACCCCGCCGCCGGACCGCGCACCCGACCAAACCCTAGCCTTCTCCGACGAGCTCCTCCTCCGCGTCCTCGCTTACCTCCCGGAGCCCCACCTCACGGCCTCCGCCTCGCTCGTCTGCAAGAGGTGGACGCGCCTCTCCGGCCGCCTGCGCCGCCGCCTCGCGGTGCGGGACTGGGCCTTCGTCACGCACCGACTCCCCTACCGCTTCCCCGACCTGGCGGTCCTCGACCTGTTCCCGGCCTCCATAGCCGCCCCGGCCGCGCCGTCTCGGGCCTCCCCCGTCCTCACCTGCGGCGCGGTCTCGCTAACCCTAGACCTCGCCGCGGACCCGCCGCTCGGCGCTTGCCGGTTCCTCGCCGACGATGTGCTCGACAGGGGCCTCGCCGTCGTTGCCGCCAGGTTCCCTAACCTCCGGCGCTTATCGGCCACAGCAGCGTCCGAGTCCGCCGGCCTCATGGATATCGCCGGAGGCTGCGCCACGCTGCAAGAGCTTGAGCTCCACCGGTGTACTGACCTCGCGCTCCGCCCGGTCTCTGCCTTTGCGCACCTCCAGATCCTCCGCATTGTTGCCGCCTCCTCGCCGCTGTATGGCACGAGTGAAGATGGCGGGGTAACTGACATCGGCCTCACCATCCTCGCCCATGGCTGCAAACGGTTGGTTAAGCTGGAGCTTGTGGGTTGCGAGGGCAGTTATGATGGCATTGCAGCTGTTGGGCGGTGCTGTGCGATGCTGGAGGAGCTCACCATTGCTGAGCACAGGATGGACGGCGGGTGGCTTGCTGCTCTAGCTTTCTGTGGCAACCTCAAGACCCTGCGGCTTCAGGGGTGTGCCAGGATTGATGATGATCCTGGGCCTGCTGAACATCTTGGCGCCTGCCTCACGCTCGAGAGCCTGCAATTGCATCGGTGCCAGCTACGTGACCGCCACGCCCTCCATGCTCTCTTTTTGGTCTGTGAGGGTGCTCGCGAGTTGCTGGTCCAGAATTGTTGGGGCCTTGAAGACGACATGTTTGCGTTGGCTGGCCTATGCAGGTACTGTAACCACCAATCTGACTCTTCAAATGTATTAGCACTAGTTTCTTAATAGACTATCATGATTGTTTCTAATGGGGACAGTTTGCGCCTTCTACTGTTTAATTATTCACGCTTTTTGTTTGCTCTGTGATAATGACATGCTGCCAATAAAAGGAGCCTTAGGTATCTAACGTTCGGATGCTATGACATTGATTAAGTGTCAGGGGATAGAATGCTTGCAATACATGGCCCACCCTGCATGATTGAACTGACCATTGCTTTTTTGACGATTGAATGATAAGTAACTATCTTGAGGTTAAGTAGCATTCTGGTTGTCTGTGAGAGTGTTCTAACAACCAATACTGAGATAGCATTTGCTAGCAAATTTTTACACTTACTTGTGGTTCTATACCCTTGGTATGTTATCTTGTTACAAGTACTGTACTTTAGTTATCTTTTTGCTCTATATTCTGTTCGTGCTGTTAGTTGTTTAAAGAAAACAGTAGATGTAGTTAACGTATTCAAGGTTGATGTCCGTCAGGTGATATATTTAGTGTGCTGGTTGCACCGATTTGAAGGTGTGTGCTTAAGCGAAACCTTTTCTCTACTTATATGTAGTAATTAAAAAGAAAGTACCGTTCCCTCTTATGTCAAATCCTTCGTCCAACCTTCTGAATTTTATTTATGGTAAAACCTGGTACCGATCAGACATGTTTGCTAACCCAATAAATAGCAATAAATTCACAGCCCGTACACAAATAAATACTACAACAATTAATCTCTTATCTTTGGTAACCCAATAAAGTAGATCCATCATGGGCATATACCTATTTTCGCCCTTGTGGCAACTCACGGGCACATACTATTTTGGCCCCTATGGCAACGCACGGGCACATACCTAGTCTACATAAATGACCTTTGCGTGTGATGCTGTTTCTTTTAGTAAACTGTCTTCTCTTCTGTTGATAAAAGCCTCATCGTGAAACTATTTATCAAATGCTCGTCCAGGTAGCTCACTGGCTGTTCCACAGATCATCAATAATTTCTTATGGCCAGGCACTAGTGACCTGTAAACTGTAAAACCTGACTTGGTTGTCTGCATAATTTCATTTGATTAGGGTATAAGTTACTTCTATTTGCATCACAAATTAGGCTCCATTGCAGACATCCAACTTAATATTTGGATGTCTAATTTAGAGACTTGCAAATCGTCAATAATTTGGACATGTGTGATGGAATTTTTTTCAGCATAGAATTGACTTTCCTGGGGAAAGGAAGCAACAGATGGCCAATCTTGCACCTGTTATATGCTGAATATTTGGATGTCTTTTGCGTCTTCAATTGCCTGCTGAATGATGTCCCAGACCACTGGTTGCCAATTTTCCAATTTCATGGTGTGGTAGAACGGCTGAAAAGTGCCAAGCATTCCAGCATATTATATGTTAATGTAGCTACGTAGGTTTTGGTAGATAATTGCCCTCACATGAAGAGATTATTATGCCATTAGCGCTCTTCTGCAGTTCTGCTGTTTGTCACATATTTATTGTTTGCATTTGATTAGTCCTCAAGGCATCTGAGTAAGTGCTTCCTAAAAGTGGCATGTTACTGTTTCTCTATGAGAATGGAATGTATTTCCTCATCTTGTCGAGTGCAATTATTTCGGCCCTGACCAGGAAACGCCTTAATATCCAGCTTGTCTGCCGTGTAGTACCTTTTTTGTGACTCTGCAAATGGATTCTACCAAGTCAACTATTCTAGCTTGTTTCCTGGATAGGGCATCTTGTGCCATTCATACCTAGTGGTGTGTTTGGTTTGAGTCGTCAGGCGGAACGTAACGGGTTCGTTCCGTTCCCAGGAGTCGTTCTCGTGTTTGGTTGGGTAGAGGAACCAGAACCCACTCGTTCCAGAGAACGGCATATTCCATCCATATGCGGACACACCGGTACCTCCGATTTGGTGGAACCACGCAGAACGGCTCTTGCATCTCACCCCTCCCCATGACTCACTCACCCCAAAGGCCCAAACCCCATCATTATCTCAGCGTCGCCACCCCTCTCGCCTCCCTCCCTCTCTCAATCTGTCACCTGCGCCGGCAAGTCCCGCAGCTCTTCCTCTCTGGTGGTGCCACCCTCTCTGGCGGCGGGCCAGTAGGTACGGCGGCTGGTACCAGCGAGGTGGGCTGCGAGATGGTGTCCAGCAGCGGCGTGGACCTCCACCCGGAGTCCTTCGTCACGCCTAAAGAGAGCAGAGCAGCGGCAGCGCAGATTTTGTTGCCGATTTGGCTGGTAGTAGAGCAGTGGCTCCAACGCATCAGAAAGCAAAGGACTAGACCAGCAGCACTGGCAGTAGGGAAGAGGAGTAGCGGCTGCAACCAGGGAGCTCTCGATCTCACCGATTTGGATTGGTTTTAGGGACTAATGCGTGCAGTTCATTGAGAAGAAGCTCCGCCTCTAGTTCTGAAAGCGTTTAATTAATTTTGTTTCTAACCTTTTCTAACGGTCTAACCTTCATCCTGGTTTCGATTTTCTTCCATATTTTCATCTTTTCGAGAGAGCTGTGAGGTAAATTTTGGACATATTTGTTCATATACTATAAACCTTTCCCAACTTCCATATTTAGAGACATGCAAAACGTCAATAATTTGGACATGTGTGATGGAATTTTTTTCAAATACTTGACAGTATCCCTAAGCTTATTGATCAAAGTTTGCAATGGAGCAATGCCATCATTCACTATCAAATTGGCAATGTGTGCACAGCAGCGAACATGGAAGTACTTAGGAATAAATTTAGCCAATTTCCTAGCAATGATCTTGTCCATCAATCTCTTAGCAGCATTATCATTTGAGGAGCCATTATCCATAGTGATTGTCATGATCTTATCTTCTACTCCCTCTGTCCCATAATATATGAGCGTTTTTGACACTAAGTATTTCCTCTTATATTATGGGACAGAGGGAGTATTTTCCATTCTTCGCAACACCCGAAAACTGACTTCTTGATAAGGACAACCATAATCTAAGAGCGTTTTTGACACTAAGTATTTCCTCTTATATTATGGGAGTATTTTCCATTCTTGGCAACACTCGAAAACTGACTTCTTGATATATGACAACAGCAAAGGATTCTTGATATATGAGATAAGTTTAAATTGCCATGAGTATATAAAAATCAACATCCTTGTTCTAATGCCATGAGTATATAAAGAATTCTTGATATATGAGGTAAGTTTTAAATTGCCATGAGTAAATGAGAATATCAGCATTCTTACAAGAGAGGTGAGCTGAATCAAATTCGTTTTCGTTCCATCCCTTCAACCAAACAGTGAAACGGAACCATTCCATTCCATCATTTGACTACAACCAAACGCAGGAATGGAATGGACCCATTCTAATGGAATGTAACCATGACATTCCATTTTACTTGGTTCCTCAACCAAACACACCCTAGATTTCTGGATGCAATACGGAGCTAGTGAACTAGTGGGCTGAAACAAAATGACACCAACACTCCAACGGGAACTGGTCCCTGTGGCAATTTTATTAAGAAGAAACAACCAAGCACACAACCTGCAGAGCTTGGGGCTCGAACGCAGGTGGCAGGCTGGGCGCGCAGCGGGCCGTGTGACACTAGCCAACTGGTCGACACCAGTTTCCAACTAATGGGCTGAAATGAATGGCTAATAACCAGACGCACAACATAAAATAGGCAAGAGATGGTAGGGCCATCTCAACCCCAAACACAGCCTAAGCGTGCATCTGGTTATTAGAAATGAATGGGTAATAACTAGACGCACGCCTGGGCTGTGTTTGTCATTCAGGCAGCGGTACCAGCTTTTGCCTGTTTTACTGTTTGTAACAAACTTTTTTCTGCTTTCATGGTAATTTTTTCACAATAGATTAACTGCATACTGAGCCTTATTCAGCTGAAATTCATTGAACTTCAAACTACCTGGAAGCTTAATGGAAGTGCTAGTACAAAGCAGTCCTAGTTTTTGTGTGTGTGGATATTTGGTATTTTCTTATCAAGAAATCTTCTTTCATAAAAAAAATCCTCTTGTGGAAATGCTTTTCATATGAACATTCCTATAGAGTAATAATAGGTATTATTACATTTTGGTCCACAGCCTATATTTCTGGAAACTAATATTTATGTATTGCTGTATTGGATGTACCATAGGATCTTGACTAGTCGTCTCACTTATCTTGACTAATGGTTATCTTGCTTATTTTTCAGGAGAGTGAAATTGCTGTCCTTAGAAGGCTGCTCATTATTAACAACTCGAGGTGTCGAATCTGTAGTCACCTCATGGAATGATTTGCAGAGTCTACAAGTTGTCGCGTGCAACAAAATAAAGGACGAGGAAATGACTGGTGCACTCTCAGAGCTTTTCTCTAATCTCAAAGAGCTGAAGTGGAGGCCCGACAACAAATCTCTCCTGGCGGCAAGCCTAGTGGGCACTGGAATGGGAAAGAAGGGCAGAGTATTTTTCAAAAGGGTATGAAGTCTGATCATCTTGGTGTGCTCCGTTCCCTGCGATGATGCGCTTCATCTCTTCTTTGCCCGTAAGGATTGAGCTTTTCTTGTGGCAGATTTTACCGGGCCATCAACGAGTCAAGGGCAAGGTGCTCAACTATCCAGCGGGTGTTGCTGCTTAGCCTGATCGCTCTTTTGGTCCAGACAGAATTTTAGGTGCTGCTGCAAAGTTCGTATACTTGGAGCTGGTGCAAATTCTTTGGATTTGGATCAAAGTTCTTCATTTTTGGAAGCTGGCACGCCCAAGGGCAATTGAGATACCAACCGCCCAGATTTGTGTTTTTGGCAGAGTTGTAACAAGCTGACACTACCCCATGACGATCCTAACCAACATTTATGTACGCCACAGAAATTTTCTTTTATAAGTTATGGCAGAACTTGTTAGTTCCTGATGATGAATCAGACGGAAGCACCAAAAGTGTTCGTGTTTTATCCCCACATGACTTGACTGTTGAATGGTTTTTGTTGCCTGCACACTTTGCATTGCAGAAATACGTCTTTTTAGGCAAATGCAGAAATACGTCGGCGGCTACTTGATGCAATGTGTTTTTCGTGCAAATCTGATGGTGATGAATTAATTTGGTTTGTCAAGGGACTCACTCCCAGTCTGCCCTGGAATGTTGATGTTGCCTTTGCATTTCCTTTTTTTTGGTAGACAAAGCCTTTGCATTTTTTTTGTGACAAAAGCCTTTGCATTTTTTTATTTTGAGACAAAAGCCTTTGCATTTTTTTATTTTGAGACAAAAGCCTTTGCATTTTTTTATTTTGAGACAAAAGCCTTTGCATTTGCATTTGCTGAGCAGCTGTTTTTTCTCGATGTCACGAACAGGAGAGGAGGAAGCACCCGTCCCAGCTGCCAGATGGACAGGGATCAGGTGACATGTCACCGTGTGACTTGCGGCCTAAATTCATATTTAAACATTGTAAAAAAATCTGAAAAAATTGCATGTTCATAGCACATATTAAGATAATCCCTAAAAAATTAAAATCAAAATTCGAAACATACACCAAGAAGCAAAAAAAAGAAACTCATATGTGAATAGTATACAGAGAATCATTCGCAACTATTCATAACGGAATTTTCTTTTTTGCTTCTTGATGTATGTTTCGAATTTTGATCTAAATTTTTTAGGGATTATCTTAATATGTGCTATGAACATGCATGATTTTTTTCAGATTTTTTTACAATGTTTAAATATGAATTTAGGCCGCAAGTCACACGGTGACATGCAAAGGTGCATGTCACCTGATCCCTGTCCCTGCCAGACGGCCCAGCCCAGAGCCCACCTCGCTTGATATAAAGCCCATCCGTACCATCTTCGGCTCTCCTCCTCTCTCCCTCAATCTCTCGAATCGCGCGCCCTCTGCAACTGCCAGACGCACCCCCGCGGAGGAGGGCAAGAAGAGGTGAGGCGCGCAGAGCAAGAAGCCAAGAAGATGGCCGCCGTCCCCGACGGCGTCTCCTCCTGCGGCAGCATCAACATGCGCCGCATGGACCACCTCCTCCCGCTCCCGCTCCCCTGCGCCGGCGAGTCGACGGCCGCCTCCCGCGTCTCGCCGGGCTCCTCCCCCGCCCGCTCCGACGCCTCCGAGGGCGCCGCCGCCTTCTATGCCGACCCCGACCCGGAGGACCAGCCCGAGGCGTCCGCGGGGAGGAGCACGCAGATGCTGCTCGCCATGGCCGCCATGGGCGGGCGCGGCGGCCCCTACGGCCGCCGCCCGGCGTCCTCCTACGGCAGCTGCGCCGCCTGGAGCGCCGGCTCCCTCACCGCGCACCGCCCGGCCTCCCCGTCGCCCATATGCAGCCCCGTCAGCAGCAAAGGCGGCGACGGCTGCCGGGACGGCGGAGAGCGGCGCGACGATGGCGACACGTCCTCCTTCGTCACGTCACAGCAGGTCGGTTCCCGTGTTCTTGGTTCTCTTTCGCGTTGCTCCTGACAGGATCTCGCTTGACAAGTAGATAACTCAAAGGTTCTTGATTTTCCCTGCCGTCAGTCTGGAACTATTGCTCTGTAGCATGCGGTTCATGAGCTGTGTTGGGCTCCATCGATTCCTTGTGTCAAGTCTTGGAGCAGATGTAGGTTCTTGGATGGAACTGTTCGGTTTCTTGTATCGATCCCAGGAACTAAGGCCTCGACATCTTAGCATTCTGTTAAAGTTTCATAGGATTCTTGATTGATAGATGCTCCAGGAATCGATTGGAAACTCCTAATGATTATTAACTAACGAGCAGCAAAGGCTGCACATTTGTGATCCAGGCTTGTTGCTAAATTTCTGCTTGCTGAATCTTGAGTTGGACAAAGACTGGAGTAACATTATCTCAATCATACCAATGGTGCATTTATTTGGTCAATCAACCAGATTAGGATGATTTGGTTGTCTGGTTCCATCCAATTGTTACTTGTTGCTTCCAGTTTTGTATCCACCTAGTTATGCTTTCTACCCATTTGATCTTTCATAAGTAATTGGGAGGTGCTAATAAGCCAAACTACCTCAGGAACAAGAGCAAGGGAGGTTACCAACGAGAGAAGATTTCGTCAAGTGTTCTGCTACGCCACGAAACATCCGACTACAGACTCCCAGGCACCCTTCTCTGCCGGACAGGAGAGGTTGCGCCTTTTGTCTGCCTCCCCCTTTCATAGATCAGCCTCACATTTTTTTCTTGCATGTCATGTTCAATTAGTTTGCTTGAACTATGCAGCTAACGGATCCAGTCGAGGGCCTCCAAAATTCGTCCACAAG
Source organism: Triticum aestivum (assembly GCF_018294505.1). Classification (NCBI taxonomy): domain Eukaryota; kingdom Viridiplantae; phylum Streptophyta; class Magnoliopsida; order Poales; family Poaceae; genus Triticum; species Triticum aestivum. Next base: position 465,932,350 of record NC_057809.1, read on the forward strand.
GCCACGCCAGCTAGATTGATGCGCCGAGCTCGCTCCTCACATAATTACCATGGGAAGCGCATGGGAGCAATTGATGCTGTCAATGAATGGAGATTGCCTAAAGTAAGTGAAGAGGCAGATGAGGCAGTGGATCAGAAGGACTGGCAGGATGATGCTATGTCATCTCGTGTATCCTCAGGTATTGGCTTAAATCTCTTGAGACCTATCAGTTTTTCAGCAGAACATGAATTTGAGACAATCCTGCATTGTTTCAGCTCGTGATTGGAACTTCGAGTCGGATAGTGCCTATGAGGGAAGCAATCATGATGGTCGTGCTTTTGACCATACAGAGGTCGAGGATTGTGCAGCTGCAGTGCAAAGGATGGAGAGACGGCTGCGGTGCCCTGCAAGGAAACATGAGGAAAATGCTGTCCACGCCAAGTTGGTTGCCTGGAAGGATGCACAGATTGCAAAGCTCATAGAAAAGTAATCCCTCTTATCTCATCTTTTATCATTACTTTTTAACATGCATTTGTTAGCGGTTAACTAGGGAGTTGCTCAGAATCAATAATTGTTCATATAACAAGAATAGTTGCATCGAGCGAATGATGACGAGGAATCAAATGGCTTGGGGAATGATCGTATGTAGAATAATATGTTTGTTATCATAAAGGAACAGTTTGCGCTAAACTCTATCTTACATTGGAATAAAACAGAAGAGCATGCTCCTGATTATTGGTACATAGATGACTATTTGTGACTTGTGACTGTCTAGTTTGTTGAAATGAAAATTCGAGCTGACCCGTTATCAACTCATCGTGTATAGAGTTCATGAACTAACAAAATTGGATTTGTGTGTTACAAAAGGATAGTTCTTTGTAACTTTTCTAGACAGAGCACTTATGATGTTACTTCAATCAACTAGGTTGAATCAGAAAGAAGCCCAGATCGATAAATGGCAGAAGAATAAGATTGCACAGGCCAGGCATAAACTGACAAAAACTGAGGTATACTTCAGTTCACTGCATTGAATATTTGCATTTGATAGCATTGCACCTGCAGTTTCACATTTCTGTTTGTGTCTGAACTGAATGCAGAAGAAGTTGGAGAAGCAGAGAGCTGAAGCCGTAGTGAAGATGCAAAAGGCGATAGAAGATGCAGAGAGGAGAGCTGATAAGAAGAGAGTCAAGAAGCAGGCAGCCACCAACAGCCGGATAGATGGTGTCAAGAGAGCCCTGGAGGAGATGTCTAGGACAGGAAGGCTGCCCTGGGCACTTGCTTTTCTGTGATCCAGCTCTTGCTTGTGCTAGTTCCAGACAAGCCGATTGGCATAAGCTCATATACTGTATAGAATGATGGTTTGCTGTCCTGGGATGATGGAAGAAGTTTTAGGTCATGCAACACTTGGTCAGCATTGGAACACAGATTCTTAAATGTGACATTAGTCTCCCCATTGGAGAAGTGAAAAATTCCACACTGTTGGCTTGAAGATTATGGTAGCATGGTCTGATGATACAAGTGTTCCCTTCTCTTTTCCTTTTAGCATGCCATTGGTTACATGCAATTTTGGGTGTATCCAAATTATTTGCAGGTACTATACTGTTCTGAAATTTATTCTGCAGCTGATCCTATATATGCACTGGCAGGGGAGGCAGGCAGGCACCAGACCATGGCCACGCCTGCTGCTTCATCAGGTTTAGGAGTAGACAAGAAACTGGTTGTTCAATATGCCACTGCCAATGTATACTAGTACAGTAGTACTCCCTCCGTAAACAAATATAAGAACATTTAGATCATTAAAGTAGTGATCTAAACGCTCTTATATTTGTTTACAGACGGAGTACTACTCAAAATTCATTTATCTTTCAGTACGCCTGCTGCTTCATCGGGTTTAGGAGTACTTCTTTGGGCAAGACATAGAAGTTTAGCACACGGAATTACTTTTAGCTATGCCTTTTCAAAAGAATTACTCCCTCTATTCCATAATATAAGAGCGTTTTTGACACTACACTAGTGTAAAAAATGCTCTTATATTATGGGACTGAGGGAGTACTTGCTAGCGAAAAATCAACAATTTTGACACAAATTTGATTCTTAAAGTTTTATGATTTGCTTGCGATAATCTTTGTGAACGATGAAAAAGTACTACCTCCGTCCTGGTGTATAAGTCATTCGCGTAGTTCTAGGTCAACAATTTAACTATCTAAATATGTATTATATGTGACAAAAAATATATATTTAGAAACTACATCCGTGCAGAAATCTAGTAATATACTTTTCATGACATATAACACATATTTAATTTTTCAAACCGATGACCTAGAACTACGCGAATGACTTATACACCGAGACGGAGGTGGTAGCAAAGTTTCTGATTCCAGTATTTCATGAATGTTTTTTTATTACATTGAAACACTTTGGTTTTCGAAACAACCCATTAGAACCAGGTTGACAACGTTGGCAAAAGCAGAGGTTCTTCAAGGCCTACTATGAAAGCATGCTTTATCAAGCGTTTCAATCGTTATTAGTTGATGTGGCCCGTGATAGTTTTTTCCTAGATACCTCAGATGGTGACTTTAATTGACATCGTCTTTGTAACGGATTCTTTGCCGCCATGGAGGGAAATCGAATAGGTTACGCTGAGAATGGCCAAAAGGCGTGTGTATGGAGTAGGCATCCTGGCAAACTGCGTGTATCATCCACGAAGAGTGATTGAAAAGAAAAATAGCATTTCTTATACTTCTTCCATCCCGAATTACTGGTCGGGACGGAGTAATACTTTTCAATTTCAGCTTCATATGTACCAGCACGCTCACCACTGATAGGAATATGCAACTTGTATTCCCATGAGGCCATAGGCCGATATATATATATACATGTACAGGTGTGAAACATATGCAGAAAACCCCTTATACAACGGGATAAATACAAAGGGGTATATGACTTATATTATAACTCTAACACCCCCCCTCAAACTCATGGTGGATGAACAACACTGAGTTTGGAGAGATAAAAGCCATGTTGTGCTCTAGTCTGAGCCTTCGTCAGGAAATCCGCCAACTGTAACTCGGAAGGCACATACTGAAGAGTAATAACCTGATCCTGCACAGCAGCGCGCACATAGAAAGCATCAACACCAATATGCTTGGTGAGCTCATGCTTCACAGGATCGCGTGCAATGCTGATAGCACCTGTACTGTCAGATAAAAGCAGAGTCGGTGTAGTGATAGAAACACCAAAATCCTGAAGTAACCACCGTAACCAAGTCACCTCTGCCGTCAAAAGAGCCATTGCTCGCAACTCAGCCTCGGCACTCGAACGGGAAACTGCAAGCTGTTTCTTCGTCTTCCAGGCAATGAGAGAACCACCAAGAAAAACACAGTAAGCAGAAAGTGAACGGCGATCGGAAGGATCACTAGCCCACGTAGCATCCGAATAGGCCTGGAGCTGTAAAGAACTGGAGCGAGGAAAGAATAGACGGTGAGAGATCGTGCCTCGAAGATATCGAAGAACACGAAGGAGATGACTATAGTGAACCGAGGTGGGGGCAGAGACAAACTGACTCAGAATATGAACCGGATAAGAGATGTCCGGACGAGTGACAGCTAGATAGACAAGACTGCCAACAAGATGACGATAACGCGTCGGGTCAGGGAGAGGATCACCATCAGTAGCACGGAGGTGAACATTGAGCTCCATAGGAGTCTCAACAACGCGCTCGTCAGTAAGAGCAGCACGAGCAAGAAGATCCTGGATATACTTTTCCTGGGATATAAAAAAGCCATCAGAGGTAGAAGAGACTTCAATCCCAAGAAAGTAGCGAAGAGGTCCAAGATCAGACATAAGAAACTGCTCACTAAGACGGGCCTTTACAAAGGCAATATACTCGGGGTCATCCCCCGTGATGATCATGTCATCAACATAAAGAAGAAGAAGAGTCCGACCACGAGGAGAAAGGTGAATAAACAATGCTGGATCATGAGCACTTGCTAAAAAACCAGCAGCAGTGATCACAGAGGCAAAGCGCTCAAACCAGGCGCGGGGGGCTTGCTTAAGGCCATAGAGAGAGCGACGAAGACGACATACCATGCCATCAGGAACAGAATACCCAGGTGGTGGCTGCATGTACACCTCCTCACGCAGCTCACCATTAAGAAAGGCATTCTTAACATCAAGCTGAGATATAGACCAGTGGCGTGCAGAGGCAACGGCAAGAAGTGTACGAACAGTGGTCATATGAGCCACAGGAGCAAAAGTCTCGTCATAATCACGACCATGCTCCTGCTGAAAACCACGAGCCACAAGACGAGCTTTGTGACGCTCAAGAGAACCATCGGAGCGAGTCTTAACCTTGTAGACCCACTTACAAGTGATCGGACGGACTCCGGGAGGAAGAGAAACAAGATCCCAGGTACCAGTGCGTTCAAGAGCAGCAATCTCCTCTGCCATCGCAAACTGCCATTCAGGATGAACAACAGCCTGACGGTAAGAAGTCGGCTCAAGAACAGCAGCACCAGCGGTGGGAAATCCAAAGCGATCAACAGGCGGACGAGGACGAGAACGCAAGCCATAAGTAGGCTGAGAGGAAGATGACGACCCATCCACAGAGGCATCGACTGGTCGTGGACGACGAGTGTAATGCTGAGGAAAAGATGGAATAATAGAAGGAGGAATCGGCAAGGTAGAATCAGGGGGTGGCGACGAAGAAGTCACCGGAGATGAAGGTGTAGAATCCGGTGACAGGCTGGGAGAGGAGACCGGGGAGGAAGTCACCGGAGATGAAGGTGGAGAACCCGGTGACATGCTAGGCGAGGAGACCGGGGAGGATGATGGCTGCAAATCAACTAGATGTGGAGAAGGAGAGGAAGTGGAACGGAGAGGTACAGTCTCGGCGGGGGTGATAGGTGAGTCAGGAAAAGTGAGGAAAGAGATATCCTGCACTGAAAAAGTCGAGGAAGATGGGCGTGGGTAGAAGGGACGAGACTCTTCAAAAGTCACATCTCGAGAGATACGCATCCGACGACCAATAGGATCCCAACAACGATAGCCCTTATGCTCATCACTGTAGCCTAAGAAGACACACTCAACAGACTGAGCGGTCAGTTTGGTGCGTTCGCGAGGGGCAAGAAGAACATAGCAAACACAACCAAACGAGCGAAGCATCGAATAATCGGGAGAACGATCAAAAAGTCGCTCGAAAGGAACACCACCCTGTAGAGCAGCGGAAGGCTGTATATTGATAAGATAGGTGGATGTGGAGACGGCCTCAGCCCAAAAATGAGGCGGGAGAGAGGCAGCAATCATCAATGCACGAGCCGTCTCAAGAAGATGTCGATGCTTTCGCTCAGCCACACCATTCTGAGCATGAGCACCAGGACAAGAGAATTGAGAGAGAGTCCCGTGCTCAGCAAGAACACCACGCAACATCTTAGAGATATACTCGCCAGCGGAGTCAGCACGAAAAACACGAATGGGTGAAGAGAACTGAGTATGAACCATGGCAGCAAAACGCTTATAAATAGACAACACCTCAGAACGAGAAGTCATGAAATAAAGCCATGTGTAACGAGAGAAATCATCTATGAAAATAATATAGTATTTATGACCACCTTTCGAAGCGAAAGGGGCCGGACCCCATACATCAGAATGGACTAAATCGAAAGGACGCTTAGACACTGACTCACTATGTGAATATGGTAACTGAATCTGCTTGCCAAGACGACAACCCTGACACTCTAAAGAGACATCTCCTGAGACAGACCCCAGAAGGCCTCGACGAACTAAAGAAGACAACCGAGAACCACACAGATGACCAAGTCGATGATGCCACTGCTGGAAAGAACCAGTGACGGAGGCGACAGAAGCGGAAGAACTGGCGATGGTGGTGGCAGCAGAAGGAACATGAAGCCAGTCCAACTCCCAAAGACCCTGAGAATCACGGCGGCGAGGGCCAGCCCCAACCAGAGTGTGCGTGTGACGGTCCTGGACAGAACAAGAGTCAACGTCAAGGATGACGCGACAACCAGAATCCGTAAGTTGACCAGCAGAAAACAAATTCATGGTAAGTCGAGGAACATGAGCAACATCAGGAACAGAATAAGAAGGAGTAGTAAGATTGCCTCTACTAGCAACAGAAAGTGGAGTACCATCAGCAGTGAAGACATGAATAGGAGAATCCAGTGATCGAAGAGAGGACAAAGTGGAAGAATGAGAAGACATATGAAAAGAAGCTCCAGAGTCCAGAACCCAGGGGGATGTACCTGACTGTGTAGAGGGTGATTGCTCAGTGCGGGAAGCATCAGTCACAGAACCGGCAGTACCCGTCGAGGAAGAACCTGAAGCCGCGAGCAGACGCTTAAGTCTCAGAATATCCTGCTCAGTCAAAGCAATGGCTGAAGCTGTCGAGGTAGATGACGAAGTCCCTGAAGATGATGATCGAGCCTTGCGCAGGTGTTTCTTCTTCGTGTAGCACTGAGACTCAAGATGACCATCATTGTTGCAATAGGCGCAATGTGGACGGGGGCGACCTGAGCCTCCAGAAGGAGTGGGCAAGAGCGGCGGAGCACTCGAGCGAGAAGGGGTCGGTGGAGCAAGTGGCGTAGGAGCACGAGTAGCGAGCACAGAGGGAACCTCCAGCAAACCAGCACCACGTAAGCGAGTCTCCTCAGCACGAATCTCAGAAAGCGCCTCCATGAGAGAAATACGGCCACGAGCAAACAACTGAGCACGCCGGGGCTCAAACTCCTTACGGAGCCGAGACAAGAACTCATAGACGCGATGAAACTCCAAATTGGCCTGGACAGCCTGGCAACAGGGGCAGGTACGACACCCAGCACTACGGAGAGAATCAAGCTGGCGCCAGATAGCAGAACTCTGTGCATAGAAGTCATCAACAGTGGAGTCACCCTGCTGAAGAGCATGCTCCTGACGGATCACAGAGAGGTATAAAGCATCACCAGAGGGCTGATAGCGCTCACGAAGACGGGTCCACATCTCAAAGACAGTAGAAAGACCCAGAAATTCAGAAGCAAACTGAGGCAGAACACTAGCAGTGAGAACAGCTGCAGCACGAGCATCATCATCAAGCCACTGGGTGTAAACAGACAGAGCACCATGATATGTCTGAAGAGCCTCCTCATAAGCCAAAACCCTCTCATCATAAGCACGATCAGCAGCCTCATCAGCAACCTTAGCCGCATCCTTGGCGGCCTGATTAGCATCCGTAGGAAGAACCGATGGAGTTGGCGGAGTAGGGGCCACCGGAGGAACTGGACGTGGCGGACAACAGACCTCGCCAGAAAGAACACCCCAAAGACGGATGCCACGCATGTGAATGCACATGAAGCCAGTAAACTCGGTGTAGTTAGTACCATCAAAGATCACCGGACAGCGAGGGACAGCAACATAGCCCGATGCAGCAGACATTTTTTTTTTGTTTTTTTTTGTTTTGAGAACCAACGAGAGCACCAACGACCTGATCGGGCCGGCGCTGGATCGGGCGTCCGCTGGAGAGGACGCTAGCGACGGGATCCGAGCGGGAGAGAGAGCAGTTGGGACCGGCTACAGGATCTTGGGCAGGACCTGGCGGCTGGATCGGTCACGAGCAGAACCAGTCGGCTGGATCGCGGGCGTCTTCGATCGGGATCGATGGCGGCTATCAGGCGGCAGCGCCCAGGCGGCGGCGCCTCACGAGACAGGCGGATGAGGGCGGGTCGAGCAGATCGATCTAGGAGTCTCGATCGGGGGTGGGAGGGAGAGTCAGCGCAGCCAAGGATGAAGGCGTCGCGACGGAGGTGGATCAACAGCACGAGTTGCGCGTGCTATAAAATTGACCTAGCTCTAATACCATGATAGGAATATGCAACTTGTATTCCCATGAGGCCATAGGCCGATATATATATACATGTACAGGTGTGAAACATATGCAGGAAACCCCTTATACAACGGGATAAATACAAAGGGGTACATGACTTATATTATAACTCTAACAACCACCACATAACATGCATCGTTGTGGATCGTCATTGTCCCCTCTGTTTGATGAGCCTCCTCATCTGCTAACCAACTTTATTCCTTCTGGTCTGCTAAAACTCACGGTACTACATATTTAGCATATCACAGTTGATTCTTTGACGTATGATTTCTTGGTTATTCATGCTCACCGAGCCGAAGGCAGCGACGACATTGAGCAGAGGAGGGGTTTTGTAACACCAGGGAAGATGGTCGGGCACGATAGGGTTAGAGAGATGGTCGGGAACAGCGACAGAACTGCTAGCAGTCGGGTGTTGGCGACATGGCAAAGGCTACACTGTAGCAGCGCCACGAGCAAGAGAGACAACCAATTAGCATGGACAAGAGCATTTTCAACCGGATCTTCCGCTTCGCCCCATATGTTCGGGCACACAGTTCGAACATAGTATGGATAAAAAATTATCACCTAACCGAACCCTTTAAATCTAGCCCATATGTTTGGGCTGTCCAGCACTACCCATTTCTAGCCCATATGTAAGACGAATTTGAGGAGGGCATGAAGGATTTCTAGCCCACATGGACGCCAATGCACAACACACGGCACATGGCGGCCTGCCCGAGCTCAGAGGAGGAGGGCATGGAGGTTCCGCAAGGTTTGAGGTGGCAAATGTCATGGTGGACGACATCCACCTCCTCTCCATGAAGGTGGTGGAGGAGCAATTCTGCCTCACCCAAGTTGAGGAGGTGAAGCACCTCTCAACGAAGGCGCATTTCGAGGCCAAGCATGGAGGCACTGCCGCCTTCGCCAAGCTCATCATGGAGAATCACGCCATCCTTGAGTCCGAGCAGGTGGCGACATCAAACCGCCACGACATCAAGCAGGAGGAGCTCTTCGCAGACAACACTGAAGGAGATGACATCAATTTGCCCCACTGAACGATCATGAGGCCACGACTACATCAAGGGGTCCATCAAGTTCCGACGAGGAGTAGGGTAGCATGTAGTTTGCAATATTATTTGGAGATGCTCTAAGAGGGCGGAGGCAGTGGATAGATGTAGAGGAAAAGGAAGAGCCGTCCGATGAGATGCAACAGTTGCTGAAATCGACTCTGGTTTTGAATAAAAAAAACAAGCAATCCAGGCGACCATCTTCAAGGTAGAGTAGAATACACAGGTTTTCATTTGGGCATTTGGCTAACCAACCTTTTCTATTGTAACAACCATTTCTTCACAGCAAGCCAGCAACCACAACAATTCCTGGAAGCTGCAAATTTAAACAAAATTCACAGAGCAGGAGACCATGGAAATGAAGCATTGAGACTATCTGGTGGGATGTAAGCTGATTCCAGGTTCTGAAATGACTTGTATGAATGCGGCTAGAATATCAAATAGCAGATAGGCAATACTGCATTATCAAACTCGTTTCTCATCGATCATTACTATATAAATGGCATTCAGAACTGTTGTAAACAAACACAGCCATCACTCTGCAATTTGTCCTTGCATATTTATATCAAGATAAAAGATATGATCTCAAAACTTGGAAAGGCCCAGCAGAACCATGATTGTACGTGTCACAAATAAATTACTCCGTACCAAAAGAAGTTCATTTAGTTCACTACTCTACAAATTCTATCAGACTGATTGCACGACACGAGCAGGTCTTCCCGCGTTTTATCACCTTGGAGCAGAGAGACCCATCTCTATATAAAACAAACAAATAAAGTATACATCAGGAGATTGAACATCGCAACAGCACCTTTATTCTTTAAATTTATAAGCATGGAAGCATACAGCGTTGAAGTGTTCCTGATACTAGAAATAATAATGTTACAAGGAATTGACTGTCTAAGACATAACACTACGGCTAAGACAGATGTCGAGCAATATGTTTGGAGCATATCCACAATAGCCAAGCGCCCACCTTAAGACATTGTGTAAATGTTTCACGTATCATCATTTTCATCTGAGAAAAGAAGAATGGTAATGTTGTAAACTACACTGCCAGGCGGATTCATACAACTCACTTTGTTAAATAGAATTTCAAGAGAAAATGTAACCATCTTACAAGGCAAAGAGAGAAGCATATAGGAAAGTTGCACAAATAATATTGCATATATTTTTCCCAAACAGGTAGGCTTAGCAAAATCACAACCACTGCATAAAACATAGGGAAATGGCGTATTTTATCCATCAAACTGTTCTTCAAGAAAGGCGGCTAATAATTATATGTAAATAATATAAATCTAGTCTTCAGGTACAAATTTGACATGTTTAGGCACTCATTCTTGATGATTGCGAAGCAAAACAGCAAGCTTCCAGTAAAATACCTTTCAAGAACTAGCAACTCATGTGCCTGCAGAAACCAAATGTCTCACTCAATTGACCTCAATACAAAAATCTATGAAAGAATATTGTTGAACAAATGAATCTGCAATCGTTATTGTCTTATAGTATGAAAAAAAATGTTTTCTCTCTTGGACTGTAGGTAAAGGAGGTATAGTATGGAGTGCTGATCAGCTAGAGAGACCCAAAGGTAGCACTGACATGTGCAACCTAAGAATTAAAGTGATTTGTTGTTCCTACCCAAACATAAACACAATATTGAGGTAGTCATGTCACTACGCACAGTGATGTCACCGTGGAACAGCACTAGCATACTATTAGGCCAAAACGGTGCTACATACGACATTATTTTGGTAAGAATTAGAGGAATTTAGAGTTTATGAACATGGACATCTCTAATTCTCCATTTTCATTAGTCAAACCATCTACAGCGAGCTGAATAATTTCCTTTTGGAATAGAAATGATAGCAAACAAACACCAAATGGAACTTCTTAGAACACTGGCATTTCGGTGATACGACAACGACCACACACATCTGGACAAAAACTACACAGAATCATCGACAGGGAAGTGACCAAAGGGTGACACAGAGCAAACAAGCAGCATCAGATTCTTCACCATGCTGAGCAAGCAACTGAACTAATGGCGCGCAAGATTAAAGTAAGGTATAAGTATGCACGGGCGGGCGCAGTTCTCACCCAAACCGAAAAGACAGACAACAGCTTCATCGATGGTACGATTGTTAAAGTCCGGGATAGGTGCGACAGAGGATACCCTGAGAGAGAGCGGAGGAGCTCCGGGACGCCGTGCTCAGCCGCGAAGTCAGCCTCGCCGCGGCCACCGCGCTGTGCAGCGGCAGCAGCGACATTCCCGCGCAGCACCCCAGCTCCAGCGGCACCCTGCACGCCACAGACCATTCCGCGTCACAGATCCGGCACCCACATGGATAAGGCTATCAACTGCGTCACCGTTTGTTTACCTGGAGATTAGCGGGGCGCGGCGGGCGGCGGAGCGGCCGACGGAGGGCATGGAGCGGGAGGCCGCCGAGCGGCATGCCGCGGTGGCGGCGCGGGCGGCGGCGCGGAAGCAGGTCGAGGCCATCTCTGAGGGTTTGGCGAAGGCAAGGGAGATGGGAAAGGGAGAGGCGGGTGGGCGAGGACCGAGGAGAGTAGAAGCGTTTAGGGCTCGGCGTCAGGAATGCGGCGGCGGCACGGGCTGGGAAGGAAGGACACATTTCCAGGTCCATGTTGGGCCGGACGCCCAACAATAGCGGATCCTGTTCGGCAGGCCGCCAAATGTGCCACACCGAAAAAACAGGCTGCATTTCTTGGGCAAAAAGGATTGGAGGCGGAACTAAAAACAGAATAGTTAACCACATGAAACATGTGGTAAGCAATCCAAACAATAAAAAAAACAGAATAGTTTGTTCGGTTACAAAAATAAATAAAAAACATATTTTGTGTCAACGTTATTTTGACGATTTCATGTTTGGTGTCAAAACCAATTTGATGATTTCATATTCACTACTAACGATTTGTGGGCTTGGCAAATTCAACGTCTATCACCTTGAAAAAAAAACATACAAACCATCATCGACAGGTGCATGATACAACAGGGTGTAAGGGCTGTACAGAATATTTTGCCCCTAAAACCTAGGGTTTCTCCCGGGCGGTGGTGACACCGTTGGAACTCATATTTTACCGACGTTCGGGGCGGGCCTTTCCCTCATCGATATTGGGATAACGTCCTTTGGCTCTATCGCGCGAGGGCATGCCTAATCCTTCACATCTTGGAGGAGGAAGGTAGTGGTGGCGACGACGGCGGAAACGGGTGGGTCAGGATGGATCCGAAACCGAGGGAAAGTTGATGATCTACTTTGAAGACTCGAGATAATTGAAGGAAGATGATGTTGTTGATCTTTTGGGTCGGGACAGAGAGCCTGCACGGGAGACATGTTGGGCGGTGTTGATAAGGGTATGCGTGAAAGTCCCCTCTAGTCATATGGCTTTCTTCACGGCCATGCAGGTGGCGTGGGGTTGTGCGCAAGAGGTGAAGTTTTGAGCTTTGAATGATTACTTGTTCACAGTGGAGTTCGAGTGCTTTGGAGACTGGAACACGACAATGTATGGAGGCTCGTGGCTCTTTAGGCACCATGTAGTGGTAAATGAAGAATACAATTGACTGGTAAATATAGAAATATGTCTCTAGACTCCATCAAAGTCTGAATGAGGATCATTGAATTGTCAAACTTGGTACGCAATAATTCCGTGTCTAAGGTAATGGCTTCAAAGATGGGAGAAGTGCTAGAAGTAGAGATGGGTCTGGATGGTGTGGAATACATCAAGTTTGTGCAGAGTTAGGGTGAAGATCAAGCTTGATAAGCCCCTTGCTACATTTTTGTCAGGGAATGTGGCACCTTGTAAGCCTAGTCAGATATTGCAAGTGTGGTATGAAAGGATGCCCCGGTTCTGTGCAAACCATGGTACAATGGGACATATTGCTAATCAATGTGGAGAACGGTTGCATGAACCCTCCAAGTTTCTCATGGCCTAAGGACAAAAGTAGACGTTAACACTTTATACAAAAATGTCGACAACATATTGATGATGTGATCTCGCAATATTTCATAAGTTAGGTCTTTCCAATACCATTGTTACCCTAAGAGTATGTTCTGGTCATTGTTGGCATCCTTATTACCATAACAATGCTCATGGTTAGGAAAACAAAGCGTCAACAATACATGAGCTAGTACAAAGGCATGACTAGGGATATGTTTGGTGTTTATCTTTTCACACATGCAGATAGATTTGTTGCCTCCTAATCTCACATTCCTTCAAGAACCACTGCATGTGTTTATCTTTATGATTGATTTTATGGCATATTTCCAATATTCATCTTGACCACCACACACTCAAGCTCTCCTTTTGTTCTTGCAATATTTTATTACCAGCCCCTAACATTTTTTTGGTATCTGTTAAGTACTTTAGCTACCTTCTTCAATCCTATCCTACAAAGTACCTTAGTTACTGCCCTTGCAACCTCTCTTAGTTTTAGAGAACCTATCTTATTTTATAATGTTCATGACTTTTCAAAAAAGGGACTCACGAATTTTAAAAAGTTTTCATGGATTTTGAAAAAAAATCTTGAGTTTGAAAATTCCATGGATTGGGAAAAAATTGTGAAGTTAAAGAGTTCACCGATTTGAAAAAGGTCATGAATTAGAAAAAAGTTCATGTATTTTTTGAAAAAAAACATGGATTCCAAAAAGTTTATGAATTTGAAAAAGTTCACGAATTTGATTTTCACCAGTTTGAAAAAACATCAACGGATTTTATAAAATGTTCATGATTTTTTAAAGGTTCACGCATTTAAAAATATATTCATAAATTTAATACAGGTTCACAAAATTAAAATCCAGAAGTTAAAGAGTTCAGGTATTTGAAAAAATTCCACAAATAATTAAAGACGAAAAACTGAAAAGGAAAAGGGAAAACCCAGAAAAATAAAAAAATGGTAGAAAACCACAGTGAAAAAACATAGAAAACAAAAAATAGATCTAAAAGCATCTAGTAGCTAAACGTGAGCTAGCAGACGAGATACATGGGACGGCTCAATATGGGAGCGTGTGAGCACTTCGTACGATCAACGATGGAAATGACGTCTTAGGGATTTTCTAAATAAAAAATGACGTCTTAGGGGCTCCTATAGGCCGCGCATTGCGTCCGATTTGCGCGATTTGCGCGCGTCGCAAAGCATCTTTTTTTTTGAGACAAGCGTCGCAAAGCATCTAGTAGCTTCCCAAAACTACTGGAGCAGGGGATATATGGGCCGGCCCAATTTAACGAAGGAAACGCCGTCTTAGGGACTTTCTAAAAAAACAACGTGTTAGGGGCTCCTATACGTCGCGCATTGCAACTAGGCTGGCCCATTGTCACGAGGAAACAGTGAAAAAATCACCAAAAAAATGAATGCGCCCATGCGAGGGATCGAACCCAACACTAGGAATGTATCGGATGCACCCACACTTGTGGTGCTACAGGTGCACCGGATGCTGTATAACATTTTCAAAAATCCGAAAGAAAATCTAGCACATTGACACAACATTGTTTGAGATTCAAATGACAAATTTGACATCATTGCGATAATGGGCCAAATCTAGAGCCCAACATATGTTATGTACTATTCAGTAGTGAATTTGCCATTTTTGTTTTCTGAGCTATGTTTCGAATTTTGACCCGAAATTTCGTGACAACATAAATTAATGTTGTCTGAATGTGCTAACTGTTCTTTGGAATTTTTTAAACATTAAAAGTGTGAAACGTGAGTTTGGTGCACCGGTAGCACCATAAGCACTGGTGCACCAGATATTTCCCACCTTGCACCTCCAACAGCTGGTAGTCGTGGCCAACAAGCGGATGAGCTTCAACGACTAATAAAAATACACGGTTCAAAGGAACTATTAGCCACTACAAATCTAAAACATTGTTTTGAATTTTCAAATGTGATATTTTTCTGTTTGTTTCTTTATTGATTTTTCTTTTTTCAAATCAGTAATTACAAAAAAAAGTTAGAAATTTGGAAAAATGTTGGAATTTCAAAAACAAATCATGATTACCAAAAACTGTTCACCTTTCCAACAAGGTTTGTAATTTGGAAAGTTGTTCCCATTTTCAAAAAATGTTTGGGAATTGAAAAAAAATTGGATTTAAATATTTTTTCACATTTTCAAAAATTATTTTAAAAAATTCGGAAAAATGTGTGCATTTAAAAAAATTGTTTGTTGAAAAACGTTCGGTTTTGATTTAGTGAGAAAATTTTAAAACGGGAACATATTTCGACATTCTGAACAATCTTTTAAAAATCAAACAAATTGTGACAAACATGAACGTTTTTAGAAAAGCCTGAACATTTTTTCCGAATGTGAATATTTTTTGAATTTATGTATTATATTTGAAAAACCAAAACAATTGTTGAAAAAAATTAACATGAATGTTTTTCGCAAATCCAGAACAATTTTTTGTAACACAAACATTTTTTGAACACATGAAATTTCTTTGAAACTCCCGAACAAAAGTTGGAAGTACTATCATTTTTTGCGAAAACATGATATTTTTTGAATATATGATAATTTTTCGAAAAAATATTTTTTGAAAAATATATAAAAAAGTGTGAACAAATTTTGAAAAAATAAAATACATGTGGAAACAAAAAGAAACAAAAAAGGAAAACGAAAAGAGAGAATGAAACCGAAACAGAAACAGAAAAATAAAATAAGAAACCATTTCAGGAACCTTCTAGAAGGTTCTCAGCACTAGGGAAAACTTCCTAGGAACCCTCTAGAAGTTTCCAAAAACCGAAACGTGAAAGTTGTATGCATACTACAGATGGGCTGGGCCAAATCGCTCGCTTGCGTTGCTGGCATGTGTGTTTTGTCAACAGTTTGACGCAATGTGCTTCAAATAGGATTTTCTGTGTTAAGGTGGCCATTTCTTGTTTAGTGCTTCATGTATTTGTTAACACTTTCCTCGTACGCAGCCACCACATCGGTAGTCCTATACGGACCGGCCTATGTAGATTTATCGCTAGTACTAGAAGGTTCCACTGATTTTTTTGGGTGGCTGTTGAATTTTTTTTGGGTGGTTGCTGAATTTTTTCCTCCGAAAAACCTGGAGCTTCGGGAGAGGCGATTAGGGTTTTCAGGGTGGACTCTGTGGCGGTGCTCGTTGATCCCATCGACGAGGTGCCTTGAGAGATCGATCAGGGATGGCTACAGCCCCTGATCGGGATCGGGGGAAGGATCCCTTGTCGCCTATGGCGGCGAGGGCGAAGCTGGCGGAGGCTTTGGGCAAGTTGGATATCTCGGAAGAGGAAGCGACGCCACTTGTTCTAGATGATTGCGAGGAAGGGCCGGAGAAGTGGATGCTGGCGGGGAAAGTTCTTCATTGTCATATCTTGCACATCCAAACTATCACGAGTGCTCTACGTCCCGCGTGGGGAAACCCTAAGGGATTGTCTTTCCGACCTACTGGAGAAAATATTTTTGTCGCTAAATTTGCCCGCCAGAGAGATCGTGATCGGGTTTGGGCACGCTCCCCATGGCATGTGAGTAAGAACGCGGTAATTTTGTCAGAGTTTGATGAGTGTATGAGACCATCAGAGTTGAGATTTGATAAGATGCAGATGTGGGCTAGGGTGGTTAATCTCCCTTTCAATCTGCGTGATGAAAAGTGGAGTAAAGCCATAGCAAAACAGATTGATCAACATGCAACAATGCTTCAGTTTGATCAAGAAGCAGGGTACCTGAGGGCGAGAGTCACAATTGAAGTGGAGAAGCCTTTGAGGAGATGGATATTAATAGAATCAAAGAGGAGAAAGTGCATGGATCCGTATGATATACTATATGAAAATGTCCCTCACTTTTGCTTTTCGTGTGGCCGGCTAGGGCATGCCGATCTTTATTGTCCGACGCCAGGGACCAGAGATGAAAAGGGCGATCTTCCGTATGGGAAGGGTCTGCGTACGCCGGCGGATCGAAAGAAAGGAGCATCGAGTGAGAACTCTGCGAGAGATCAAAGTGGTACGCAAAGTAGAAAAGCAGAAACTCGCAATTCTACCTCGGCTGCAGATGGAGGTGCTGAGGTTACATCCCCAATGAAAGTCAGACCACAACAGAACAAGAGAAAGGGTGGACCTCAGGAGCCAAAAAAAGTGTACAGAAGGGTTGATATGCCTCTTCTCATGAGCACTGCTCATACAGAGAAGGAGGGCGGGGCTGATGATCCAAGTGCTTCGGGAGAGGCTCATGGCTCGGAACAAGATTTAGTTACGAGCGAGGGGGAGACATGGAAACCGAAGAAGAAAAAACACACCCCGATGAATTCAGAAAAATTGGCAGAGGCTGCGAGGCAGCCCTGCCTAGGACAATGAGCTGCCTAAGTTGGAACTGACAGGGGCTTGGGAACCCCGGGCAGTTTGAGAGCTTCGCAGCATCGTGAAGCAAGAAGCGCCCGGTCTCCTATTTGTCATGGAGACAAAAATAGCTGCAGCAAGAGTAGAAAGCTTGAAGACCTCCTTGGGGTTTACGGGCTGTTTTGCAGTTAATAGTGTGGGTCTCAGTGGAGGGATTGGTATGTTTTGGACGTCTGAACTAGATGTTGAGCTAAAGAACTACAGTTTTGCCCATATAGATGTTATGGTGCGGAGGAGGAATACTGCCTATAAGGTATGGAGAGTGACTGGTTTCTATGGGGCTCCACGGGCAGAGGATAGACACCACAGCTGGAGGTTCATGAGAACGTTGTTTGCAATTCAGCATCAAGCCTGGATGTGCATTGGAGACTTTAACGAAATTTTACTAGGCATGAAACACTTCTCGAGAGCATCACGTCCTGAATGGCAGATGCGTGCGTTCAGAGAAGTTACGGATGAATGTTTGCTTATTGATCTAGGGTGGACATGAGTTGAATACACATGGGATAATTGCCAGCCAGGCGTTTCAAATGTCAAAGCCCAGATTGATAGAGCTTTTGGAAATGCCGCCTTGATAAATAGGTTTGAACATATTAAAGTGAGGCATATTGTGACTACGGAGTCTGACCATTGTTTTGTCATGGCAGATCTCTGGGAGCGACTTGGTCAAAATAAATTGAGGGGGCCGAGGCCTTTCCGCTATGAAGATGTCTGGCAAACACATGTGGAGTATGATAAGCTTGTCTTCGATAGATGGCGAAAAGGTGTGGGAGGCCAGGGGTTGCAAGGAGTCAATCAAGCTCTACAACTACTCCAAGATGACTTATCGTCCTGGGGAGCGCGGGAGTTTGGATGCCTAGCTCGCAAAGTTCGTAAGCTCCGCGAGAAACTTACTTGCTTGCGGGAGCGTTCTATTGAAGGGGCCCGTCTGACGAGGAGAAGGAGATCACTAAACAACTCAAGCTAGCCCTTAAGAAATAGGAAATTTGGACTCGTCAGCGGTCTCGGATTACATGGTTGCGCGAAGGGGACAGGAACACGGGATATTTTCAGGCCCACGCTTCTCAACACAAACGCATGAATAAAATTGAAGGATTGGAACGGGCCGATGGGTCGAAATGCAGCAATTCAGAGGAGGATCATGCGGAGGTCCAGTCTTGTTATCAGGCCCTGTATACGTCACAAGGATTCCATCAGCTAGATGAGTTACTACAGTTTGTTCCTGTCCACGTGACGGAGGCCATGAATGATGCGTTACAAAAACCTTATACGGAGGAGGAATCAAGAACACACTCTTCCAAATGGCCCAGTCAAAAGCCCCGGGAGTGGACGGTTTTATGGCGGGTTTCTTTCAGCGCCATTGTGTAAGTGCATCTAGTGCCATCCCTAGTTGGTTTTGGAGTATTGACGACAAACCTGGTTGAGGGACTAATGTGTTTGTGAGAATTGCAGGATAACGTAGGTAGTAGTCCCTCATTGATTCGGTTTACCTACTGGAGACGACCCCTAAAAATGTATGAAGACATTGAAGACAGTGGTGGTATATGAAGATATTCACATTGAAGACTATGACATGAGAAGACATTGCGTGAAGATTATGGAGCGCGAAGACTTAGCTGTTTCGTTGTTTCCTTTTCTTCTTTGTTGAGTCGTAGGAACCACTGTACTGTTAAGTGGGGTCCAAGTGAACAAAGTCAGAGTGACTGAAGTGATGCTCAACCCAAATCCTATGTCTTCGAGCGAAGACAATGAGAGCAAATCTTATCCAGAGCTAGATGAGTGAGCTTTGCTTGTAGCCCAAGTAAAGTTGTTGTGTGTGTTTAAAATCTGACCGTTGGAACACGCGTCAGTTCCTTAGTGACCCAGGATCATTTCAGACATATCGGGCCGGGTTGCCCAGTGGCTATAAATAGCCCACCCCCTACACCATAAATTGGTGGCTGCTCAGAGTTAGTGCACGGCTTTTGTCGTTTGAGAGCAACCCACCTCCGAAGCTTTTGAGAGAGAAAAATCCTTGTGAGGACAAAGCCCAAACACCCAGAGCCAAAGAGTGTTAGGCATCACTGAAGTCTTTCTATCTGAGTGACCTGAAGACTTGTTACACTTGAGGACTGTGAATCCTCCAGCCGGTTAGGCGTCGCGTTCTGAGCATCCAAGAGTCATTGTGGATTGATGTCTACTACACAACCTTCTTCTTGTAGACATTGTTGGGCCTGCAAGTGCACATGTTTGTAGGACAGTAGCAAATTTCTCTCAAGTGGATGACCTAAGGTTTATCAATCCGTAGGAGGCGTAGGATGAAGATGGTCTCTCTCAAGCAACCCTGCAACCAAAATAACAAAGAGTCTCTTGTGTCCCCAACACACCCAATACAATGGTAAATTGTATAGGTGCACTAGTTCGGCGAAGAGATGGTGATACAAGTGCAATATGGACGGTAGATATAGGTTTTTGTAAACTGAAAATATAAAAACAGCAAGGTAGCAAGCGGTAAAAGTGAGCGTAAACGGTATTGCAATGATAGGAAACAAGGCCTAGGGTTAATACTTTCACTAGTGTAAGTCCTCTCAACAATGATAACATAATTGGATCACATAACTATCCCTCAACATGCAATAAAGAGTCACTCCAAAGTCACTAATAGCGGAGAACAAACGAAGAGATTATGGTAGGGTACGAAACCACCTCAAAGTTATTCTTTCCAATCAATCCGTTGGGCTATTCCTATAAGTGTCACAAACAGCCCTAGAGTTCGTACTAGAATAACACCTTAAGACACAAATCAACCAAAACCCTAATGTCACCTAGATACTCCAATGTCACCTCAAGTATCCGTGGGTATGATTATACGATATGCATCACAGAATCTCAATTCATCTACTCAACCAACACATAGAACCTCAAAGAGTGCCCCAAAGTTACCGGAGAATCACGACGAAAACGTGTGCCAACCCCTATGCATAGGTTCATGGGCGGAACCTGCAAGTTGATCACCAAAACATACATCAAGTGGCACATGGTATCCCATTGTCACCACAGATACGCATGACAAGACATACATCAAGTGTTCTCAAATCTATAAAGACTCAATCCGATAAGATTACTTCAAGGGGAAAACTCAATCCATTACAAGAGAGTAGAGGGGGAGAAGAAACATAAGATCCAACTATAATAGCAAAGCTCGCGATACATCAAGATCGTGCCAAATCAAGAACACGAGAGAGAGAGAGAGAGATCAAACACATAGCTACTGGTACATACCCTTAGCCCCGAGGGTGAACTACTCCCTCCTCGTCATGGAGAGCGCCGGGATGATGAAGATGGCAACCGGTGAGGGTTCCCCCCTCCGGCAGGGTGCCGGAACAGGGCCTCGAGAGGTTTTTGGTGGCTACAGAGGCTTGCGGCGGTGGAACTCCCGATCTATTGTGCGTTCTGGAAGTTTTAGGGTACGACGGTATATATGGGTGAAAGAAGCACGTCAGGGGAGCCACGGGGGCCCCACGAGGCAGGGGGCGCACCCCCCACCCTCGTGGGCAGCTCCCGTATCTTCTGACGTAGAGTCCAAGTCTCCCTGGTCATATTCAGGAAGAAAATCACGTTCCAGAAAGGTTTATTCCGTTTGGACTCCGTTTGATATTCCTTTTCCTCGAAACACTAAAATAGGCATAAAACAACAAATCTGGGCTGGGCCTCCGGTTAATAGGTTAGTCCCAAAAATAATATAAAAGTGGATAATAAAGCCCAATATTGCCTAAAACACTAGATAATATAGCATGAAGTAATCAAAAATTATAGATACGTTGGAGACGTATCATGGATCGCCGGTGAACGAAGTCTGTGAAGGTTTGGAAGTCTACCTTGAAGACTTACCAGAGTAATTGGGCGAGGACTGGGTGTCCTTAGCTCAAGGGGAATAAGGTGAAGACGCGGTCTTCTGAGTTGAATCTCAGCCTCCCCAACCAGACGTACAGTTGTCATAGCAACTGGAACTGGTCCAACAAATCCTGTGTCCTCAACAAGTGACTGGTTCTATCCTCTCCCTCTCTTTACTTAGAGTTTGTCTTCGTGAAGTCATTGCCTGTTTGCTTTACCTATTTGTCTTCACTGTTTGACTATTATTGTTGTTTGGCTTCATACCATCTTCCATCCTGATCCTTTCTACCTAGCTGCTATTAGTCTTCGTACTCTCACTTTATTGCATACTTGACTATGGCTTGCTTAGTGTAGTTTATCTTCTGCTGCATATTAATAGGGTCATTTCTATTGTTTGTCTTCGAAACTTCCATGTTTTGAAGACTTTCATAAAAATCGCCTATTCACCCCCCTCTAGTCGATAACTAGCACTTTCAATTGGTATCAGAGCAAGGTACTCCCTTGTTATGTGTGATTCGGTTTAACCACCTGGAGTTTTAGCTATGTCGACTGCAGGGATAATCAAAGTCTCCGCTGCTTGCCCCGTCTTCGATGGAACTGAATATCCCTACTGGAAGAATAAGATGCGCATGCATATTGAAGCCATTGATGTCGACCTCTGGTATGTCGTCAAGAATGGCGTTCCCAAGACTGGTGAAGGTGTCACCCCTGCTGATGTCAAGAAGTTCGTTCAACTGGATTCTACTACCAAGAACATCATCTGTGGTCATCTGACCAAAGGACAGTATGACCGTGTGAGTGCTATGGAAACGCCGAAGCTAGTCTGGGACTGGCTGTCCAAGGTCAACGAAGGCGTCTCAACCCAGAGAGATCAAAGGATCAGTGTTCTTCGCAACCTTTTCAACCGCTTCAAGAGAAACGACAATGAAAATGTCCAGCTCGCGTTTGATCGCCTCACCGACATCACAAATGAGCTTCGTGCTCTCGGCGCCACTGAGATTACCAAGCATGAAATCGTCAAGACACTACTGAGATCACTTGACAGCTCCTTTGACACCCTTGCCCTCATGATACAAGAACGCCCTGACTTCAAGACACTCGATCCGTCTGATATACTTGAGAGGCTCAACACACATGAGTTCCAGCTATCTGAGAAAAGAGATATCTATGGTCCCAACTATGGCCGAACTCACGCTTTGAAGGCAAAAGTTGTTTCCTCATCTGAAGAAGAATCTGACTGCAGTTCTGATGATCCTGAAGACATTGTAAAGGAACTTGCTATGCTTGTGAAGAAGTTCCAGAAGTTCACTAAGAAGAAGGGCTTCATAAAGTCTTCACGATCCAGCTCAAGAAATGATGAAGCTTCCACTCATGACTACAAGAAGAGAACATGTCACAAGTGCAAGAAACCTGGACACTATATCTCTGAGTGTCCACAGTGGGACAATGAGAAGAAGAAGAAGAAGAAGAGCAAGGAATATGATTCTGATGACAAGAAGAAGAAGAAATCTTCAAAGTCTTCTTCCAAGTCCTCATCCAAGTCTTCATCTCATAAGAAGAGCTCATCTGGCAAGGCTCGTGCTTTTGTTGGCAAGGAGATGGATACAGAGGAGGAGTCTGCTTCTAAGGAGGCAGAGGTGGAGTCTGAGGAGGAGTCCGACCCTGGCGTTGCAAGTCTGGCTTTAGCCACAGCCTATGTTGCCAAGTCCATCTTCAACACTGAAGACAATGACTTCCACACCAACGCTGAAGCTAATGACAAGGACGACTCTGCTCCCACCTACTGCTTCATGGCACGTGGTGCCAAGGTAAAATCACGCGATGCTTACTTTCAAACATCAAGTGAAGATGACTCTGATTGTGAATCCAAACCCAGCTACAAAACACTTGCTAAAATTGCAACTGAACTATGGAACATACTCAAAAACTGTTAGACAAAAGTGATGACCTGTTGGACGCGGAAATGACCCGTTCACAGTCCTTAGTGGAAGACATAAAAAATCTTCATGCTAAGTACCAAGAACTTGAAAGTCATCATGAAACGCTCTCAACCACTCATGAAAAGCTCTCCTATGATTATCTTCAAAGGAAGCAAGAGCTTGAGAAATTGAGAAATTGAGATCTTCAAAAAGAGAATGAGTCACTTCGCGCTCAACAGATTAGTCCCGCTCAGGATGGATTTGAACCACCATGTCTAAAATGCCTTGAGCGTGACAACGCTACCTTTGTTGCTGAATGTTCTACTGCTGCTACTGTTGCATTGTCTTCAACTACTGATGTGGTAACTAACCCCTCTGCTGAGGATACCAGTACTATTGCTGATGAAAATGCTAGGTTGAAGACATTGCTTGAAACAGGGATGTACAAAAGTCTGAAAGGGCATCAGACACTGTGCGATGTCCTCAAAAAGTAGATTCTGAACCGAAACCCTAGGAAAGAGGGTGTTGGGTTCGAGAGGAAAATGAATGTTGATGGTTCCTACTGGAAGCCTGAGCAGTACCCCAAAACCACATGGGTTGCTGCAAAGGGACCTTCAGTGGACCCATCCACCTTATCTGGCTATACCTGTGCTAACCCTATTATCATTGATGAATCCTTTGATGCAAACTATAAACTGTTTAAGAATCAGAATGGTGAAGTGTTTGCCAGGTATATTGGTACTAACTGCAGGAATGGGCCACCTATGAAGAAGATCTGGGTTCCCAAAAGCTATCTTGAGAATCTTCCAGTGAATGTCATCATGACACCACCTAGGAAGAAGATAAACCCCAGACCTAAGGCTTCATATGGTCCAAAGGCTTCATACAGACAGAGGACTCACCAGAGTCACCCTAACGCCAATGTTTTGCAGGGAAACCATACTCAAACTTATGAATATGAGCGTGTGTCTTCAAACCGTATGTTCATAGAACTAAGAACTTTTCTACTTATTCATATGAGTATCATTCATCTCCTGCAAGGCTATTTGCTAGGGCTCCAAAGCCGAAGTTCTCAGATGCTGCACTTAGACTCATTGCTTCTAAGCCACCCCTGAAGATGTGGGTGGCTAAGAAGAATTAACTTTATTTTGCAGGAAAAGGTCTCCAGCCGAAAATCAAAGGCGTCTGATGCTATTGTTGGGGACCTAAAACATCTTGTAGGGCGCAAGATCAAATGCCCAAATGGTCTCACTATGTATTTTGTTCTTGAATCGTTTGCCATTCATCCTATCAGTCCTAATCTTGATCTGAGCTTCAATAATCATCTTGCCCATCAAATGTTTATGCTTCACACATCTCTTAGTGAGGCCTATCCCCCTGGCTGTACTATAGGGTATGACACCTCATGCTTTAGAATGGATTATGGACAGCGGATGCACTAATCATATGACTGGTGATCGAAGTCTTCTTATGGACTCAACTTTACATCCATCTGACAAGAGTCACATCACATTTGCTGACACTGGTAAAAGCAAGGTATTGGGTCTAGGTAGAGTTGCAATCTCAAAGGATCAGCCCATGGATAAAGTGATGCTTGTTGAATCCCTTGGTTTCAACTCAATGTCTGTCTCAATGCTTTGTGACTTGAACATGATTGTGATGTTTGGAAAATATCGTTGTCTTGTACTTATGGAATCTGACAAGTCTCTAGTCTTTGAAGGGTACCGGAAAGATGATCTATACATGGTAGATTTCTCAGCAGGGCCACAACTTGCCATATGTCTTCTTGCAAAAGCTTCAGAGTGCTGGCTCTGGCATCGGAGGCTGGGGCATGCTGGCATGAGGAACTTACACACTCTCGCCAAGAAGAAGCATGTCATAGGCATCGAGGGCGTCAAGTTCAAGAAGGATCATTTGTGCGGTGCCTGCAAAGCTGGAAAGATGACTAGGGCAAAGCATCCCTCGAAGACAATCATGACGACATCTCAACCCTTCGAGCTGCTACACATGGACTTATTTGGCCCTGCTCACTACTCTACCCTCACAACAATTGCTTGTCTCTATGGCTTCGTCATTGTTGATGATTACTCAAGATATACGTGGGTGCACATAATTCTCTACAAGACTGAAGTGCAGGATGTCTTCAGACGCTTCACCAACCGTGCCATGAACAATTATGGCGTCAAGATCAAGCATATCAGAAGTGACAACAGCACTGAGTTCAAGAACACCGGACTTGATCTTTATCTGGATACAATGGGAATCACTCATGAGTTCTCAGCTCCGTACACACCTCAGCAGAATGGCATAGTGGAGCGCAAGAACAGAACCCTCATTGAGATGGCTCGAACAATGATCGATGAGTACAAGACACCAAGAAAGTTCTGGCCTGAAGCTATTGATACAGCATGTCATGTCATCAACCGTGTTTATCTTCATAAGCTTCTGAAGAAAACATCCTATGAACTCCTCACTGACAAGAATCCAAATGTCAGTTACTTCAGAGTATTTGGAGCTAGGTGCTGGATCAAGGATCCACATCACAAATCAAAATTTGCACCTAAGGCTCACGAAGGTTTCATGCTCGGGTACGGAAAAGACTCGCACTCCTACAGAGTCTTCAACCTCTATCTCTATAAAGTCGTCGAAACTGTGGACGTACAGTTCGATGAAACCAATGGCTCACAAAGAGAGCTCCTTCCAAATATGCTAGACGAAGCTCCACCCAGTGAGTCTATCAAGCTAATGGGAACTGGTGAAATCATGCCTTCTGAAGCACAGCCTGAAGAGGAACTTATCATTTCTGCACCTAATCAACCTGAAGAAAATGCTCAGCCTGAAGACAATCCTTCCAATGTTGACAATGATCAACAAGAGCAAAATCTTCGTCCAGTTCATCCTCGTGTTGCAAACGAAGTACAGATTGAGAAGATAATTGATAGCATAAATGCACCTGGTCCACTCACTCATTCAAGAGCAACACAGTTAGCAAATTTCTGTGGGCACTTTGCTTTTGTCTCAATATCTGAACCCAAGAAAGTTGCTGAAGCCTTTATGGAATCTGAATGGATTCAAGCTATGCAAGAAGAGCTTCAACAGTTCAAACTGAACAATGTCTGGGAACTGGTCAAGCGACCTGACCCTCGCAAGCACAACATAATAGGCACAAAATGGATATATCAAACAAGCAAGATGTGCATGGTCAAGTCGTCAGAAACAAAGCACGTCTCGTCGCTCAAGGATATACTCAAGTTGAAGGGATTGACTTCGATGAAACGTTTGCTCCTGTGGCTAGGCTTGAAGCTATTCGCATACTGCTAGCCTATGCTAACCATCACAACATCTTGCTATATCAAATGGATGTGAAGAGTGCATTTCTCAATGGCAAGATTGAAGAAGAAGTATACGTCGCACAACCTCCTGGCTTTGAAGATCCAAAACATCCTGATATGGTGTACAAGCTAAACAAAGCACTGTATGGCCTCAAACAAGCTCCTCACGCTTGGTATGTTATGCTCAAAGACTTCCTGAAGAGCAAAGGCTTCAAACCTGGATCCCTCGATCCCACGCTCTTCACGAAGACATATGATGGTGAACTGTTTGTGTGACAAATCTATGTGGACGATATTATCTTCGGCTGCACCAATCAGAAATATAGTGATGAGTTTGGACACATGATGCAAGAGCAATATCAGATGTCCATGATGGGTGAGCTGCAGTTCTTCCTTGGTCTTCAAATTCATCAGCAAAGGAATGCCATCTTCATATCTCAAGAAAAATACCTCAAAGATTGCCTGAAGAAGTTTGGAATGCAAGATTGCAAAGGTTACACGACGCCAATGCTAGCCAAACACCATCTAGGTCCCGACGACAATGGTAAAGAGTTTGATCAAAAGGTATACCGCTCTATGATTTCTTTTTTACTTTATATATGTGCATCTAGGCCAGATATTATGCTTAGTGTTTGCATGCATGCTCGATTCCAAGCGGCACCAAAGGAATCACATCACTTAGCTGTGAAGCGAATTCTTCGATATTTGGCTTACACCACAACATTAGGATTATGGTATCCAAAGGGCTCAAAATTTGATCTGGTTGGATTCTCGGATGCTGATTATGCTGGTGACAAGGTGGATCGCAAGTCTACATTAGGCACATGTCATTTTCTGGGACGATCACTTGTCTGTTGGTCTTCAAAGAAGCAGAACTGTGTATCACTCTCCACTGCTGAATCTGAATACATTGCTGCTGGATCTTGTTGTGCTCAGCTTCTATGGATGAAGCAAACTCTCAAGGACTATGGCATCCATCTGAAACAAGTACCACTCTTCTGTGACAACGAAAGCGCCATCAAGATTGCCAACAACCCAGTTCAGTACTCGAAGACAAAGCACATTGAAATTCGTCACCACTTTCTCAGAGATCATGTCATGAAGGAAGATATTGATATCATTCACGTCAACACTGAAGAGCAACTGGCAGATATCTTCACAAAGCCCTTGGATGAGAAAAGGTTTTGCAAGTTACATTGTGAGCTAAATATCTTGGAATCCTCAAATGTCCTGTGATTAGGCACACATCCTAACACTTATGCATGTTGATGACTTAGATGTGCAACACATGAAGTAAAGTGTATCTTCAATCAATGAAGACTTACCTTCTGAGTGTGAATACATTAACGTGGAATTTGACCACGATAATTGTGCGCCGTGTCTGGGTCTAATACTTCCTATACGGTGGGTAACGCCACCACCAAATTCTTCTATTTGAAGTGTTTTTCTCAATGCGTTGCATTTGCTATGTCTTCGCAGTTGGTTTGTCTTCAATTTCAACTTGTCTTCATGATTATCTTCACTGTGTTGTTTTCTGATATATACATATTAGTGTTCTGTCCTCTACAACATTCACTTATAGCTATGTCTTCCCTGTTGAATCTTTTGAACTAAGTGAATGTGATCGGACCCTAATCTATCTATGCTTTCTATCTCAAACTCTATCTGTCCAAATCATATGCATTCTATTGAAACTGTCGAATGTCTTCTCTGCGTCCTTGTCAGCTGAAGATACAGAGACAAACATTAAATCTGGTTTAAATGCTCTATTCTTATTGCCTGAAATCCGGAGAAGCCGGAACGACCATCCAACAATCCTGGCGGGCATGGGAACGTGGGACAACCTCAAATGTGTTGCATGTACGCCACGTGTCCCTCAAATGTGAACCGCCAGGGGCACCTGCGTAATTGCGATGTGCCGTCCCTTTCCTTATAAATACTTGTCCCCTCACGGTCAAAAATCCTTCTTTCACCTCTCCACCTCGTCAAACCCTAGCGCCACAGCTGGCCCTCGACGACGCCGACGATGAAGCGCTTAGCTGCCGCAACTTCTCCGACGATGTCTCCACGCCGGCCGCGGACATCGTCTTCTCCGCCGCCGCCGTAGGTGTCTTGCATCGCCAAGTTAGGGCACGAAAGATCGAACTGCTCGGCCTCCACTTCTTCTCCGTCTAGCAATTCTTCATTTGGTAAATAAAACCCTCCTTTTACCATCTTTTTGATCCTAAAGATTCATCCTGTTTACCAAAAGTGGTTTCTGCCTACACAATGTTAGATCTATCCTGTCTGCATCTCATATAATGCCTAGTATATTCACTTAAGCTTCACATCTAGTTAGATTCCTAACTTGTACTTATTCTTGGATTCGTACAAATCTGGAACCAACTCTCAACATATAAGTGAATTTCTTCGCGCTATGAGGTCAATGTCTTCTAAACCGATTTATCTTCAAAATCTTCTGAGAATGCATATGACCTCTTCCCCCTCCCTCGCATCTCTAATGCTGTCACAGGTACATGTCCGTGGGAGAATCTCTTGGTTCTCATAGTCTGCATTCATTTGCAGAATTCTTACAACATCACATCAATTCTCCCGAAGCTAGCTCTTGTCTGACCAGCAGACGGAAGCCTTTGACTGTGTTGAAGCCATTCAGTTTGAAGTTCATGGCTACAGAAAAATCAGCAAGGAAGGGTGGCAGGCAGCACCATGGAGACACATCAAAAGATTTGCCACCAGATCTGTCAGTCCAGTACAAAACTGATCCAGAGGAAACGTACAATGAAAGGAAAACTTGAATCCAATGGATTCGAAGATATTGGGCTGAAGAATGGTTCAAGTACCACTTCATAACCAAGGAATACGCTGAGAAGAATGCGATAAAGTGTCCTTGGGGAGATATAACTTACAAAGGTCTTCAACCCAAGAACAAAGCTGAAGCTATTGCACAAGGGTTCTACCCGTGCATGGTCAGAGGACCACAACCTGCCAACGCTGACCCCACTTCTCTCTTGTGGTGTCGCGATGACAACCTTTTCAAACACAACTATCAATTTGCTAAGGCTTCAGCAAAGGAGAACAAGAAGTCGCTGGGTCTGAACTTCAACCCCGGCCCATCTGCTCCAAGGGAGGATGGCACTCGTGAAGCTGATCAAAACGAGCTTGGCCCCTTCTATGATCTTCAAGGTCTTCTCACCTACATTGCAGTCCAAGGAGCTACTATTGGGGACGCTCCTGAAGATGCTGACACAGATGAAACACCACCTGCTCCAAAGCCCCAGAAGCAGAAGAAGGCTAAGGCATCAAAGCCAACTGCGTCACCAAAAGCTTCGCACTTGAAGCCTCTGGCTACTGCACCTCCTGAAGACAGTGTGCAGTCTGAAGATCTATCATGTATCTCCAAGAAGACGAAGATGAAGAAGAAAAACGTCAAGAGTACTGGTCAGGCATTGACCCCTGCTGCCATTCTGCGAGACGAACACATTGATCTGTCAAGTGATGAAGATCTTGCAGATGACGCTCTTGAGAAACTGATAAAGAGCAAGGAAGAAGCAGAAATCTTCAATGATTTGCCTCTCTTTGACGTGGCAGTCATCAACAACTTCATTGATGAGTAGTTTGACACCCCCAATCTCAGCTTTTAAGATCTGCAGCTTCCAATTGGCCTCAACGTCTCTTTCAATGGCGCCATTGCTTCTGAGCTAGCTCTAGCTCAGCGCATCGTTGAACTGAAGCACAAGATTGACTATGAGAAAGCTCAGTTCAAGAAGCACATGGCAAAGCTCAGTGTGCAAGATGTCAAAAACTTCAAAGTTATGCTGCACAAGCTCAAGGAAGCTTTTGTCAAGAAACGTGAAGAAGCTAAAGGTTCTCATGAGCGCATGAAGAGTCTGGCTGCCAAGTGCGTGCAAGCTTACAATGAAGCTGAAAAGCGCAAGGCTCTTGGGCGTCCAGGCATCGACCCCAGGATGGCTGCCAAGAAAAAGAAGCCATCTGTGGACCAAACTGAACCATCTAGGCGGGAAGAGCCTCACATTGTCTTCCCTACCAGCATGACAGGCGTGAAGCCTACGGTCCCCACAGTGGCTTTAGAGCTTCAGAAGACAAGGGCAGCTGAAGCCAAGGCCAGGAAGCGCAAGACCAAGAACGTCTCAGATGAAGCTCCACCCACCAAGAAGCGCAAGTCCAAGAAGGACCGGGCTGCTCCCACAGAGCCCCTTGTTGTCGAGCCAATCTCGGTTGCTCGTCCAGAGTATGCACATCAAGAATGACGGATGATAGTTCATGAGCCTGCTTCCACAGAGGCTCCTGAAGCTGAAGATATTCCAGCAGTTGACCCCACCGCTGCTGAAGACATTGGTCCCCATGACAATGTTGGAGATGATGAAGTCCTTCCTCAGATCGAGCACAACCTAGTATCATCGCCTATTCTCACGAATAGCGAACTTATCAGCATTGGTCGTCCTCTGACGCCAATTGCACATGATGCATCATGGGCTGATCACCCACAACAACAAGACACCCCAAGTACTCCCCAACCACAAGTCACCTCACCAGTGCAAGATGGCGATGACTTTGAGGCCCAGCCAACTCCATCTCCACAGGCGTCGCCAGCGTTACGCAGGCTTCGCAAAGGACCAAGGCCACAAGTCTCTGAATCTGAAGCCAAAACGGCTTAAGATATTCTGGCTGCATCAGCCGATGAAACACAAGAACCAAGAGTGGATGAAGAACATGTTGCAACACCCCCTGTCCAACAAGAAGCTGTTCTCACGGAGAACGTGACCGACCCTCCAGTTATACAAATGGAGGTTACACAGACTGAGGCGACCACCAACTCTAACACTGAAGCCAATGACGTTGTCATGGCTGAGGCTAATGTGGCGCCTGAAGCTAATGAGGCGCCTGAAGTAAATGTGGCGCCAGAAGTCAATGCGCCTGAAGTCAATATGGTGCCTGAAGTGACTGCACCTGACGCTGATGCTGCACCTACCGCCAATCTGCAGCCTGAAGTCAATGCCACTGCTCCTGTTCCGCCTCCAAGGCCTCATACTATCGAGCAAGCATACAATTATGGGCAGCTTATCACTGTCAAATGGCCTCTTGGTTCCTCTGCCTGCTGTTGGTCCTCAATTTGACTACCATGTTGAGCACAGGCCTCAGGTTCAGAAGCCAACGCCAAGACTGCCCAGATTTCCAGGGACAACCACTTCACCAGGGTCCTTCAATGTCAATGGCTTCAAAGCGCACAACACCTTCTTTGATAGCGCCAAGAACCCCTACACTAAGGCAAGAATCTCATCTGATCGGTTCTGGAGCTATCAGCAGCGAAGCTACTACTCATGCATTTTATACAATCAAGGTCGCATATTCCCACATATGCGTCTTGACACAGAAGCCATCACTGGTCTGCCCTGTTTGGAAGAAGCGCTGGATTGCTTCAGAGAGTCTAGCTTATTGCATTTTGTCACTGACAAGGAGCACTGGGATGAAGAACTACTACTCCAATTCTATGCCACCCTTCATATTCGTGGCTACAACAGGGATCCGAAGACATGAGTCCTTGAGTGGATGACAGGAAATGTCCATCATGAAGCCAAAGCTCTTGATGTCATTGAGCTTACTAGCCTGCCCACTCCAGGTGACCTATATGAACCCGGTTGTCAGCTTCACAGTGCTGCCTTGGAGAGCATTTTTCACAAGCCTGAACCCGACATGAGCCAGATGCTCAGCATGATGAAGCCTTTGCCTCCAGATGCAGAATATCCTAAGGAGTTCTTTGTTGAAGACCTTGAGTATCTGCCACATACCATCTATCACATCCTACAGTGAACCCTTTGGCCCATCAAAGGACATTCTTCTCATGCTAAGCTGGAAGGTGCAATGAAGACCTTGGTCTTTCATATTCTCCACGGAAAATGCTTCAATACACAAGACTTCTTTATCCGCCAACTTGCTGCATCAGGATCTAACATTTTTGGTCTGAAGTTCTATGATCCCTGGATCATGCGTCTGATCAAGCTCCACTCCACCTTCAACTATCAGCCCTCTGGACGCAACCATATCATCTTTTTGCCAAAGGTTGATCTGTCTATTGAAGCCATATATCCAAAGCCTGCCAAGGAGCCTCTTAGTCTTCAGAATGCTGACCACCAAAGCTTCTCGCAAAACATTGAAGGGGTTCAAGCAGTCGCTCGTTTCTATCCATTGGCTGGAAATACTCGCTTGCCTCACCGTGCATAGACTGAAGCTACTGAGATCACCATTGCCCAAAGGCCTCGCAAGCGCTCTCGTGTTCTGAATGACCGAGAACTTCTTGTGGCACTGCATCAGAAACAAGACAAGCATCACTTCTGACTCAAGCGACAGATGCAAAGTCTCTTGGTGGACGTCAATCGCATTCGCAATCTTGCCACCAAGAATGCTTTTGTCACTCACAAGACCTGTCAGTGATCATGGAAGAGTTTGACACTTCTTAGTGCTGAAGCAGGTCTTTAAGACGATGGCTTCACTAAAAGATTCAAGTTTGACTCCACTCCTCCACGGAATGCTGTCCTACGTCGAACTCCATCCCTTGAAGACTCGGACTATTCTCCTCCGCTGCAACGGTGAATGCCAGAGTGATCGATGATGAAGATGATGCTACTTCAACACCCCCGACTTCAGCGCGAATCAACACTGCACCAAGTTCGTCTGCTCTGCCAAACAACACCGACGACCCTGCTGCTTCACCCACTCCTTCTGGGAACGAGTAGATGCTCTATGTCTTCAAACCTTTTTGGTCCTTACTGACAAAAGGGGAAGAATCATATGAATTTGATAGTCTTCAAGCGGGTCCATATGGACCGTTGCTTTATATTTTGCCTAGTGTTTACAACTCTCGCTTTTTGATACATTTGGTTCCTTGAGTTGTAACACTTAAACTCGATGGTCGTCTGCTACTTATTTGCTATTCTGCGATGCGATGATAACTTCCGCACTTAGGTCATTCTGCAGACGTCCATTTTTCATTATGCATGTCATTATCTTCATAATATCATAACTTGCATGATGAATTGTCGTCATAAGTTGAAGAGGTTCTCCACAAGTACAACCTGCCATGTGCATTTGCATACCAAAAGAAAATTACTTATATGCACATCTTCAGGGGGAGCCTTTTCCACTTATGAAGACAATAACCTATCCTTTACAATTTCACATATTTTATTCCCTGTTGAAAACTTCAACTAGTTTGTCATCAATCACCAAAAAGGGGGAGATTGTAAGTGCATCTAGTGCCACCCCTAGTTGGTTTTGGAGTATTGATGACAAACCTAGTTGAGGGACTAATGTGTTTGTGAGAATTGCAGGATAACACAGGTAGAAGTCCCTCATTGATTCGGTTTTCCTACCAGAGATGACCCCTAAAAATGTAAGAAGACATTGAAGACAAAGGCGGTATGTGAAGACACTCACATTGAAGACTATGACAAGAGAAGACAATGCATGAAGACTATGGAGCGCGAAGACTTAGTTCTTTCGTCGTTCTTTTTCTTCTTTGTTGAGTCATAGGAACCACCGTACTGTTAAGTGGGGTCCAAGAGAACCAGTCAGAATGACTGAAGTGATGCTTAACCAAAATCCTATGTCTTCGAGTGAAGACTATGAGAGCAAATCTTGTCCAGAGTTGGATAAGTCAGCTTTGCTTGTAGCCCAAGTAAAGTTGCCGTGTGTGTTTAAAATCTGACCATTGGAACACGTGTCAGTTCCTTAGTGACCCAGGGTCATTTCGGACAAATCAGGTCGGGTTGCCTAGTGGCTATAAATAGCCCACCCCCTACAACCATAAACGGTTGGCTGCTCAGAGTTAGAGTACGGCTTTTGTCGTTTGAGAGCAACCCACCTCGAAGCCTTTGAGAGAGAATTCCTTGCGAGGATAAAGCCCTAAACACCCAGAGCCAAAGAGTGTTAGGCATCACTTAAGTCTTCCTGTCTGTGTGATCTGAAGACTTATTACACTTGAGGACTGTGAATCCTCCAGCCGGTTAGGCGTCGCGTTCTGAGCATCCAAGAGTCATTGTGGATCGCCGGTGAACGAAGTCTGTGAAGGTTTGGAAGTCTACCTTGAAGACTTACCAGAGTGATTGGGCGAGGACTGGGTGTCCTTAGCTCAAGGGGAATAAGGTGAAGACGAGGTCTTCTGAGTTGAATCTCAGCCTCCCTAACCAGACGTACAGTTGTCACAGCAACTGGAACTGGTCCAACAAATCATTGTCTTCAACGAGTCACTGGTTTCATCCTTCCCTTCCCTTTGCTTACTGTTGGTCCTTGTGAAGTCATTGTATGATTGCATTATCTTTTGTCTTCACTGAGTGACTACTTGTTCTGATTGGCTTCACAATATCTTCCTACCTGATCTTACTGCCTAGCTGCTATTAGTCATTATGCTTTCACTTCATTGAATACTTGACTATGGTTTGCCTAGTGTAGTCTACCTTCCGCTGTATGGTAATAGGTTTATTTCTATCGTTTGTCTTCGAAACTTCCATGTTTTGAAGACTTTCATAAAAATCGCCTATTCACCCCCCTCTAGTCGATCACTAGCACTTTCAATTGGTATCAGAGCAAGGTACTCCCTTGTTCTGTGTGATTCGGTTTAACCACCTGGAGTTTTAGCTATGTCGACTGCAGGGATAATTAAAGTCTCCGCTGCTTGCCCCGTCTTCGATGGAACTGAATATCCCTACTGGAAGAATAAGATGCGCATGCATCTTGAAGCCATTGATGTCGACCTATGGTATGTCGTCAAGAATGGCGTTCCCAAGGCTGGTGAAGGTGTCACCGCTGCTGATGTCAAGAAGTTCGTTCAACTGGACTCCACTGCCAAGAACATCATCTGTGGTCATCTGACCAAAGGACAGTATGGCCGCGTGAGTGCTTTGGAAACATCTAAGCTAGTCTGGGACTGGCTCTCCAAGGTCAATGAAGGCGTCTCAACCCAGAGAGATCAGAGAATCAGTGTCCTTCGCAACCTCTTCAACCGCTTCAAGAGAAATGACAATGAGAACGTCCAGCTTACGTTTGATCGACTCACTGACATCACAAATGAGCTTCAAGCTCTCGGCGCCACTGAGATCACCAAGCATGAAGTCGTCAAGACACTCCTGAGATCACTTGACAGCTCGTTTGACACCCTAGCCCTGATGATTCAAGAACGTCCTGATTTCAAGACACTCGATCCGTCTGACATACTTGAGAGGCTCAACACACATGAGTTTCAGCTTTCTGAGAAAAGAGACATCTACGGTCCCAACTATGGGCGAACTCGTGCCTTGAAGGCAAAAGCTGTCTCCTCATCTGAAGAAGAATCTGACAGCAGTTCTGATGATCCTGAAGACATTGGAAAGGAGCTTGCTATGCTTGTGAAGAAGTTCCAAAAATTCACCAAGAAGAAAGGCTTCAGAAAGTCTTCACGATCAAGCTCAAGGAATGATGAAGCTTCTGCTCATGACCACAAGAAGAGAACATGCCACAAGTGCAAGAAACCTGGCCACTACATCTCTGAGTGTCCGCAGTGGGACAATGAGAACAACAACAAGAAGAAGAGCAAGGAATATGACTCTGACGACAAGAAGAAGAAGAAATACTCAAAGTCTTCTTCCAAGTCTTCCTCAAAGTCTTCATCACACAAGAAGAGCTCATCTGGCAAGGCACGTGCGTTTGTTGGCAAGGAAATGGATTCAGAGGAGGAGTCCGCTTCTGAGGAGGCGGAGGTGGAGTCTGAGGAGGAGTCCGATTCTGGCGTTGCAAGTCTGGCTACAGCATACGTTGCCAAGTCCATCTTCAACACTGATGACAATGACTTCATCACCGACACCGATGCAAATGACAAGGACTACTCCGCTCCTACCTACTGCTTCATGGCACGCGGTGCCAAGGTAAACACACGCACTACTCACTATCAAACATCTAGTGAAGATGACTCTGATTGTGGTTCAAAACCCAGCTACAAAACACTTGCTAAAATTGCAACTGAACAACAGAAAGCTATGGAACATATTCAAAAACTGTTAGACAAAAGCGATGATCTGTTAGACGCTGAAATGACTCGATCTCAGTCCTTAATTGAAGACATAAAAAATCTTCACGTTAAGTATGAGGAACTTGAAAGTCGTCATGAAACGCTCTCAACAACTCATGAAAAGCTTTCCTATGATTATCTTCAAAGGAAGCAAGATCTTGAGAAATTGAGAGCGGCTCATGAAGATCTTCAAAAGGAAAACGAGTCACTTCGCGCCGAACAGATCAGTTCCGCTCAGGAAGGATTTGAACCACCATGTCTTAAATGCATCGAGCGTGACAACGCTACTTCTGTTGCTGAGTGTTCTACTGCTGCTACTGTTGCAATATCTTCAACTGTTGATGTGGTAACTAACCCCTCTGCTGAGGATACCACTGCTATTGCTGATGAGAATGCTAGGTTGAAGACATTGCTTGAAACAGGGATGTACAAAAGTCTCAAAGGGCATCAGACACTATGTGATGTCCTCAAAAGGCAGATCCTGAACCGAAACCCTAGGAAAGAGGGTGTTGGGTTCGAAAGGAAAATGAATGCTGATGGCTCTTACTGGAAACCTGAGCAGTACCCCAAAACCACATGGGTTGCTGCAAAGGAACCTTCAGCGGATCCATCCACTCTATCTGGCTTCACTTGTGCTAATCCCATTGTTATTGATGAATCCTTTGATGCAAACTATAAACTGTTTAAGAATCAGAATGGTGAAGTGTTTGCCAGGTATATTGGTACTAACTGCAGGAATGGACCGCCTATGAAGAAGGTCTGGGTGCCGAAAAGGTGTTTGGAGAATCTTCCTGTGAATGTCATCATGACACCACAGGTGAAGAAGACAAACCCCAGACCACAGGCTTCATACGGTCCAAAGGCTTCATACAGACAGAGGACTCACCTGAGTCGCACTAACGCAAATGTTTTGCAGGGAAACCATACTCAGGCCTGTGAATATGAGCGCGTTTCATCAAACCGCCATGTTCATAAGACCAAGAACTATTCTACTTATTCTTATGAGTACTATTGTCCACCTGCAAGACTTTTTGCTAGGGCTCCAAAGCCAAAGTTCTCAGATGCTGCACTTAGACTCATTGCTTCGAAGCCACCCTTGAAGATGTGGGTGGCTAAGAAAGCTTAACTCTCTTTTGCAGGGAAAGGTCTCCAGCCGAAAACCAAAATCGTCTGACGCTATTGCTGGGGACCTTAAACATCTTGTAGGGCGCAAGATCAAATGCCCAAATGGTCTTATTATGTACTTTGTTCCTGAATCGCTTGCTACTCGCCCTATCAGTCCAAATCTCGATCTAAGCTTTCATAATCCACTGGTTCGTCAAATGTTTTTGCTTCACAATTCTCTTCGTGAAGCCTATCCCCCTAACTGCACTGTAGGGTACGACACCAGCTGCTTCAGAATGGATTATTGATAGTGGGTGTACCAATCACATGACTGGCAAGCGAAGCCTTCTTATGGACTCAACACTACGTCCATCTGACAAAAGTCACATCACATTTGCTGACACTGGTAAAAGCAAGGTATTGGGTCTAGGTAGAGTTGCAATCTCAAAGGATCAACACATGGATAAAGTCATGCTTGTTGAATCCCTTGGTTTCAACTTAATGTCTGTTTCAATGCTTTGCGATTTAAACATGATTGTGATGTTTGGAAAATATCGTTGCCTTGTACTAATGGAATCTGACAAGTCTCTAGTGTTTGAAGGGTATCGGAAAGATGATTTGTACATGGTAGATTTCTCAGCAGGACCACAACTTGCCGTATGTCTTCTAGCAAAAGCTTCTGAATGCTGGCTCTGGCATCGGAGGCTAGGGCATGCTGGCATGAGGAACCTCCACACCCTTGCAAGGAAGAAGCATGTCATAGGCATCGAGGGCGTCAAGTTCAAGAAGGATCACTTATGCGGTGCCTGTGAAGCAGGAAAGATGACGAGGGCCAAGCATCCCTCGAAGACAATCATGACAACGACTCAACCCTTCGAACTGCTCCACATGGATCTTTTCGGTCCCACTCATTACTCAACTCTTACTACTACTGCTTGTCTCTATGGCTTTGTCATTGTTGATGATTATTCAAGATATACTTGGGTGCATATAATCCTCTACAAGACTGAAGTGCAGGATGTCTTCAGACGCTTCGCCAATCGAGCCATGAACAACTATGGCGTCAAGATCAAGCACATCAGAAGTGATAATGGCACTGAATTCAAGAACACTGGTCTAGACACTTATCTTGATACTTTGGGCATTACACATGAATTCTCAGCTCCGTACACACCACAGCAGAATGGCGTCGTGGAACGCAAGAACAGAACACTTATTGAGATGGCCCGGACGATGCTTGATGAATACAAGACTCCAAGAAAGTTCTGGCCTGAAGCCATTGATACTGCATGCCATATCATCAACCGTGTTTATCTTCACAAGCTTCTCAACAAGACATCCTATGAGCTCCTTACTGGCAAGAAGCCAAATGTCAGTTACTTCAGAGTATTTGGTGCCAGGTGCTGGATCAAGGATCCACATCACACTTCAAAATTTGCACCAAAAGCACATGAAGGTTTTATGCTTGGATATGGAAAGGATTCGCACTCCTACAGAGTCTTCAACCTCTTTCATTATAAAGTGGTTGAAACAGTGGATGTGCGGTTCGATGAGACTAACGGCTCACAAAGAGAGCACCTGCCAAATGTGCTAGATGAAGTTCCATCCAGTGAATCAATCAAACTTATGGGAACTGGAGAAATCATACCTTCTGAAGCTCAGCCTGAAGAGGAACTTATCATCTCCGCACCTGATCAACCTGAAGACAATGATCAAACTGAAGACAATGCTCAGCCTGAAGACAATCCTTCTAACGATGACAATGATCAGCAAGAGCAAAATCTTCGTCCTGTACATCCTCGTGTCGCAAATGAAGTACAGATTGAGAGAATAATTGATAGCATCAATGCACCAGGTCCACTCACTCGTTCAAGGGCAACACAGCTAGCAAATTTCTGTGGGCACTTCGCATTTGTCTCAATATCTGAACCCAAGAAAGTTGAAGAAGCCTTCATGGAACCTGAATGGATTCAAGCTATGCAAGAAGAGCTTCAACAGTTTGAGCTGAATAATGTATGGGAACTGGTTAAGCGTCCTGATCCTCGCAAGCACAATATAATAGGCACCAAATGGATATATCGCAACAAGCAAGATGAGCATGGTCAAGTTGTCAGAAACAAAGCTCGTCTCGTTGCTCAAGGGTACACTCAAGTTGAAGGGATTGACTTCGATGAAACATTTGCTCCTGTGGCTAGACTTGAAGCCATACGCATACTGCTGGCCTATGCAAATCATCATAACATTCTTCTGTATCAAATGGATGTGAAGAGCGCTTTTCTCAATGGCAAGATTGACGAAGAAGTGTATGTTGCACAACCGCCTGGCTTTGAAGATCCAAAACATCCTGACATGGTGTACAAGCTCAACAAGGCGCTGTATGGCCTCAAACAAGCCCCTCGGGCTTGGTATGACACACTCAAATACTTCCTGAAGAGCAAAGGCTTCAAACCTGGTTCCCTCGACCCCACTCTCTTCACGAAGACATATGATGGTGAACTGTTTGTGTGCCAAATATATGTGGATGACATTATCTTCGGCTGCACCAATCAGAAATACACAGACGAGTTTGGATATATGATGCAAGAGCAATATCAGATGTCCATGATGGGTGAGCTGAAGTTCTTCCTTGGTCTTCAAATACGTCAGCAACGCAACGACATCTTCATATCTCAAGAGAAGTACCTCAAAGATTGCCTGAAGAAATTTGGGATGCAAGACTGCAAAGGCTTCACGACTCCAATGCCAGCCAAACATCATCTGGGTCCCGACGACAATGGTAAAGAGTTCGATCAAAAGGTATACCGCTCCATGATTGGTTCTTTACTTTATCTATGTGCATCTAGGCCAGATATTATGCTTAGTGTTTGCATGTGTGCTCGATTCCAAGCGGCACCAAAGGAATCGCATCACTTAGCTGTGAAGCGAATTCTTCGATATTTGGCTCACACCCCAACATTAGGATTATGGTATCCAAAGGGCTCAGAGTTTGATCTGGTTGGATTCTCGGATGCTGATTATGCTGGTGACAAGGTGGATCGCAAGTCTACATCAGGCACATGTCATTTTCTGGGACGATCACTTGTATGTTGGTCTTCAAAGAAGCAGAACTGTGTATCTCTCTCCACTGCTGAATCTGAATACATTGCTGCTGGATCTTGCTGCGCTCAGCTTCTATGGATGAAGCAAACACTCAAAGATTATGGCATTCATCTGAAGCAAGTGCCACTCTACTGCGACAACGAAAGCGCCATCAAGATTGCCAACAACCCAGTTCAGCACTCGAAGACAAAGCACATTGAAATTCGTCATCACTTTCTCAGAGATCATGTTGTGAAGGAAGATATTGATATCATACACGTCAACACTGAAGAGCAATTGGCAGATATCTTCACCAAGCCCTTGGATGAGAAGAGGTTTTGCAAGTTACGGTGTGAGCTAAATATCTTGGAATCCTCAAATGTCCTGTGATCAGGCACACATCCTAACACTTATGCATATTGATGACTTAGATGTGCAACACACGAAGTAAAGTATATCTTCAATCAATGAAGACTTACATTCTAAGTGTGAATACATTAATGTGGAATTTGACTTCGGAGCGCCACGATAATTGTGCGCCGTGTCTGGGTCTAATACTTCCTATACGGTGGGTAACGCCACCACCAAATTTTCTGTTTGAAGTGTTTCACTCATGGCGTTACGTTTGGTATGTCTTCACATTTGGTTTGGCTTCAATCTCAACCTGTCTTCATGATTATCTTCACTATGTTGATTATATTTATATATATATATACTAGTGTTCTGTCCTCTACAGCATTCACTTATAGCTATGTCTTCTTGTTGAATCTTTTGAACTAAGTGAATGTGATCGGACCCTAACCTCTCTATGCTTTCTATCTCAAACTCTATCTCTCCAAATCATATGCATTCTATTGAAACTGTCGAATATCTTCTCTGCGTCCTTGTCAGCAGAAGATCCAGAGACAAACATTAAGTCCGTTTTCAATGCTAATTCCTTCACCTGAAACCCGGAGAAGTGGGAACGACCACCCGACAATCCAGGCGTGCGTGGGAACGTGGAACAACCTCCGATATGTTGCATGATGGCCACGTGTCCTTCATATGTGAATCACCAGGGGCACCTGTGTAATAACACTGTGCCGTCCCTGTCTCTATAAATACACGCCTCACCACAGTCATTATCCTTTCTTCCACTCTCGCACAAACCCTAGCGCCACCACTCACCCTCGACGACGCCAGCGACGAAGCGCTTAGTTGCCGCGACCTCACCGACGCCGTCTTCACGCCGGCCGCGGACATCGTCTTCTCCGCCGTCGCTGTAGGTGTCCTCCGTCACCAAGTTAGGGCACGGACGATCGATCTGCTCGGCCTCCTCTCCCACTCCGTCTAGCAGTTCTTCGTGTGGTAAATAAAACTTCCTTTTTACGGCCCCTTTGATTCTATAGATCCATCACTTTCTACCACAAGCAGTTTCTGTTCACACAAGTTGGATCTATTTCATACTGCATCTCATAATATGCCTAGTATGTTCACTTATGCTTCACAAAGTAGTTAGATTCCTCACTTGTACTTATTCGTGGATTCGTACAAATCTGGAACCAACTCTCTATCTATGAGTGAATGTCTTCGCACTATGAGGTCAATGTCTTCTAAACTGATTTATCTTCAAAATCTTCTGAGAATGCATATGACCTCTTCCCCTTCCTTCGCACCTTAATGCTGTCACAGGTACATGTCCGTGGGAGAATCCCTTGGTTCTCATAGTCTGCATTCATTTGCAGAATTCTTACAGCATCATATAAATTCTTCCGAAGCCAGTTCCTGTTTGACCAGCAAGCGGAAGCCTTTGAAACCTTTGAACGTGTTGAAACCATTCAGTTTGAAGCTCATGGCTATAGAGAAATCAGCAAGGAAGGGTGGCCGACAGCGTCGAGGGGGAACATCAAGAGATCTGCCTGATGACCTCTCAGAGCTGTACAAGACAGACCCAAAAGAGGATTACAATCAGCGCAAGACACGAATCCAATGGATTCGAAGGTACTGGGCTGAGCAATGGTTCAAGTACAGGTTTGTGACCCAGGAATATGCAGAGAAGAATGCCATCAAGCGACCATGGGGAGACATCCTATACAGAAATCTTCAACCCAGGTCCAGAGATGAAGCCATTGAACAAGGCTTCTATCCCTGCATGGTCCGTGGACCACAGCCTGCAGATGCTGACCCATCGGCATTGCTATGGTGTCGTGACGACAATCTGTTCAAGCGAAACTTCTAGTTTGCCAAGAATTCGGCTAAGCAGAACAAGAAGTCATTGGGACTAGACTTCAACCTTGGTCCTTCTGCTCCCCGTGCCGATGGCACCCGCGAAGCTGAACCCAATCTTGTTGGGCCCTTCTACAACCTGGAAGGTCTCATCAC
The DNA here is from genome assembly GCF_018294505.1 of Triticum aestivum. Lineage (NCBI taxonomy): Eukaryota > Viridiplantae > Streptophyta > Magnoliopsida > Poales > Poaceae > Triticum > Triticum aestivum. The sequence continues at coordinate 465,975,340 of NC_057809.1, forward strand.
TCATATCATGGTTCAAGGGACAACCGTGGATGAGCCTGCAGATGACGCTGGATCTGATGAAGCGCCTGCACCACCGAAGCCAAAGAAACTGAAGAAGCCTAAAGCTTCAAAGCCTGCTCCTGCACCAAAGGTCTTACATGCGAAGCCACTGGCTACTACACCTCCTGAAGATAGTGTGCAGTCTGAAGATCTATCACGTATCTCTAAGAAGATTGAGATGAGAAAGAGTACTGATCAGGCACTGACTGCTGCTGCTATTCTGCACAATGACGCCATTGATCTGTCCAACGATGAAGATCTTGCAGATGACGCTCTTGAGCAACTGATCAAGAGCAAGGAAGAAGCAGAGATCTTCAATGATTTGCCTCTCTTTGATGTGGCAATCATCCATAACTTCATCGATGAGTGGTTTGACACGCCCAACCTCAGCTTTGAAGACCTGCAACTTCCAATTGGCCTCAGTGTCGCCTTCACTGGCGCGATTGCTTCTGAGCTAGCTCTAGCTCAGCGCATCGTTGAACTGAAGCAAAAGATCGACTATGAGAAAGCTCAGTTCAAGAAGCACATGGCCAAGCTCAGCGTGCAAGATGTCAAAAACTTCAAGATCATGCTGCACGAGCTCAAAGAAGCCTTTCTCAAGAAGCGTGAAGAAGCTCAAGGTTCTCGTGAGCGCATGAAGAGCCTGGCTGACAAGTGTGTGCAAGCCTACAATGAGGCTGAGAAGCGCAAGGCTCTTGGTCGTCCTGGCATCGACCCAAGAATAGCTGCAAAGAAGAAGAAGCCCTCAACTGACCAATCTGCACCTTCGAGGCAGGAAGAACCTCGCATAGTCTTCCCAAGCAGCATGACTGGCTCGAAGCCAAAGGTCAGGTCAACTGCTTCAGAACTGAAGAAGACAAGGACTGCTGAGACTGAAGCCAGAAAAAGGAAAAATCCTGATGCTTCTGATGTCACTCCTTCTAAGAAGAAGCGCAAGACCAAGAAGGATCGGGCTGCTCCCACAGAGCCCTTAGTTGTTGAACCCATCTCAATGGTTCGCCCTACATCTGAACACCACGAGCGCCAACTGGTTGTTCATGAGCCTGCTTCCGCAGAGGCTCATGACGCTGAAGACATTCCAGCAGTTGATCCCACTGCTGCTGAAGACATTGGTCACCATGACAATGTTGAAGATGATGAAGTCCTTCCTCAGATCGAGCACCAACTGGTATCATTGCCTGTGCTCACGCACATCGAACTCATCAGCATTGGCCGTCCTCTGAAGCCAACTGCTCAGGATGCATCGTGGGCTGATCACCCATAGAGACAAGACACTCCAAGCTCTCCCCAACCGCAAGCAACCCCATCAGTGCAAGAAGAAGATGACTTTGAGGCCCAACCAACTCCATCTCCATAGGCGTCACCAGCGCTACGCAGGCTTCGCAAAGGACCAAGGCCTCAAGTCCCTCCTTCGAGCGTTCCAGAAGGAGAAGTGCCTCACCAATCTGTTGCACGTCAAGTGTTTCCAAATGCCACTCCTACTGTGAATGTCTCTGAGTCTGAGGCTAAAGCTGCTGAAGACATTCTGGCTGCATCAGCCGACGACAAACAAGAATAAGAACGTGTCCCTACTCCCCCCATTACTGAAGAACCTGTTCTCGAGGAGAACGTGACTGTGCCCAACCCTCCAGCTCATCAAGTGGAGGTTGAGAATCTTGAGGCTGCCACCACCAACACAAATGAAGCCAATGACATAGTCATGGCTGAAGCAAATGTGGAGCCTGCACCAACCAATGTGCCAGAAGCCAATGAAGCCAATGATGCAACTGCTCCTGAAGCCTCTGTTGATGCCACTACTCCTGTTCCGCCACCAAGGCCACACACTATCGAGCAAGCATTCAACTATGGCCAACTTTTCACTGTCAAATGGCCCTTTCTGACTCCTCCGCCTGCTGCTGGTCCTCAGTTTGACTATCACGTTGAGCACATGCCTCAGGTTCAGAAGCCAATACCAAGGTTGCCCAGGTTTCCAGGCACTGCATCTGCACCCGGATCGTTCAATATCAATGGCTTCAAGGCACACAACACCTTCTTAAATAGCGCCAAGAACCCCTATTCAAAGGCAAGAATATCTTCTGATCGGTTCTGGAGCTATCAGCAGCGAAGTTATTACTCATGCATTCTGTACAATCAAGGTCGCATTTTCCCACATATGCGTCTTGACACAGAAGCCATAACTGGTCTGCCCTGTTTGGAAGAAGCTCTGGATTGCTTCAGAGAGTCTGGCTTGCTGCAGTTCGTCACTGATAAGGAGCACTGGAATGAAGAACTACTGCTCCAATTCTATGCCACTCTTCATATCCGTGGCTACAACAGGGATCCGAAGACTTGGGTCCTTGAGTGGATGACAGGCAATGTTCATCATGAAGCCAAAGCATTTGATATCATTGAACTTACTGGCCTGCCCACTCCAGGAGATCTGTATGAACCTGGTTGTCAGCTTCACAGTGCTGCTATGGAAAGCATCTTCCACAAGCCTGAGCCCAATATGAGTCAGATGCTTAGCATGATGAAGCCTTTGCCTCCAGATGCTGAATATCCTAAGGAGTTCTTTGTTGAAGACCTTGAGTATCTGCCACGTACTATCTATCACATCATAAGGCGAACTCTCTGGCCCATCAAAGGACATTCTCCACATGCCAAGCTAGAAGGCGCAATGAAGACTTTGGCTTTCATATTCTTCATGGAAAAAGCTTCAATGCACAAGATTTCTTCATTCGCCAGCTTGCTGCATCAGGATCTGACATTTTTGGCTTGAAGTTTTACGCTCCATGGATTATGCGGCTCATCAAACTACATTCAGCTGTCACCTATCAGCCCTCTGCTTGCAATCATCGGATCTTTCTACCTGACGTCGATATGTCAGTTGAAGCCATCTATCCAGAGCCTGCCAAGGAGCCCCTTAGTCTTCAAAATGCTGAGAATCAAAGCTTGTCTCAAAACATTGAAGGAGTTCAAGCAGTCACTCGTGTTTATCCTTTGGCTGGTACTACACGTGCACCTCATCGTGCCCTCACTGAAGCCACTGAAAGCACCATTGCCCAACGGCCCAAGAAGCAATCTCGTGTTCTCAATGACCGAGAGCTTCTGGTTGCCCTTCATCAGAAACAGGATAAGCATCATGACTGGCTGAAGCGCCAAATGCAAAGCCTCTTGGTGGACGTAAACAAAATTCACAATCTTGCCACCAAGAATGCCTTTGTTGCCCATGAAACCTGTCGGCGTACATGGAAAGGGCTGACACTTATGTGCTCTGAGGATGATCTTCAAGAGGATGGCTTCTTTGAGCGCTTCAAGTTTGACTCCACACCTCCAAGAAGGACTGTGCTGCGACGAACTCCGTCTCTTGAAGACTCTGAGTTCTCTTCCTCCGCGGCAACTGTGAATGCCAGAGTGATCGATGATGAAGACGATGCTACTTCTGCACGCACCGACACTGCCCCAAGTTCATCTGCACCGCCTATCAACACCGATGACCCTGCTGCTTCACCTACTCCTCATGGGAACGAGTAGATGCTCTATGTCTTCAAACCTTTTTGGTCCTTACTAACAACAGGGGGAGAAGCATATGAGTTTGATAGTCTTCAAGCGGGTCCATATGGGCGGTGGTTTTATATTTTGCCTAGTGTTTACAACTCTTGCATTTTGATACATTTGGTTCTTTGAGTTGTAACACTCAAACTCGATGGTCGTCTGCTACTTATTTGCTTTACTGTGATGCGATGATAAATTCCGCATGTGCGACGATAAATTCTGCACTTAGATCATTTTGCAGACGTCCATTTTTCATTATGCATGTCATTATCTTCACATACTTTTCATGCATGATGAATTGTCATCATAAGTTGAAGAGGATCTCCAGAAGTACAACCTGCCATGTGCATTTGCATACCAAAAGCAAATTACTTATATGCACATCTTCAGGGGGAGCCTTTTCCACTTATGAAGACAATAACCTATCCTTTACAATTTCACATATTTTATTCCGCGTTGAAAACTTCAACTAGTTTGTCATCAATCACCAAAAAGGGGGAGATTGTAAGTGCATCTAGTGCCACCCCTAGTTGGTTTTGGAGTATTGACGACAAACCTAGTTGAGGGACTAATGTGTTTGTGAGAATTGTAGGGTAACACAGGTAGAAGTCCCTCATTGATTCGGTTTTCCTACCAGAGATGACCCCTAAAAATGTAAGAAGACATTGAAGACAAAGGCGGTATGTGAAGACATTCACATTGAAGACTATGACAAGAGAAGACATCGCATGAAGACTATGGAGTGCGAAGACTTAGTTCTTTCGTCGTTCTTTTTCTTCTTTGTTAAGTCATAGGAACCACCGTACTGTTAAGTGGGGTCCAAGAGAACTAGTCAGAATGACTGAAGTGATGCTTAACCAAAATCCTATGTCTTCGAGTGAAGACTATGAGAGCAAATCTTGTCCAGAGTTGGATAAGTCAGCTTTGCTTGTAGCCCAAGTAAAGTTGCCGTGTGTGTTTAAAATCTGACCGTTGGAACACGTGTCAGTTCCTTAGTGACCCAGGGTCATTTCGGACAAATCAGGTCGGGTTGCCTAGTGGCTATAAATAGCCCACCCCCTACAACCATAAACGGTTGGCTGCTCAGAGTTAGAGTACGGCTTTTATCGTTTGAGAGCAACCCACCTCGAAGCCTTTGAGAGAGAATTCCTTGCGAGGATAAAGCCCTAAACACCCAGAGCCAAAGAGTGTTAGGCATCACTTAAGTCTTCCTGTCTGTGTGATCTGAAAACTTATTACACTTGAGGACTGTGAATCCTCCAGCCGGTTAGGCGTCGCATTCTGAGCATCCAAGAGTCATTGTGGATCGCTGGTGAACGAAGTCTGTGAAGGTTTGGAAGTCTACCTGACTTACTAGAGTGATTGGGCGAGGACTGGGTGTTCTTAGCTCAAGGGGAATAAGGTGAAGACGAGGTCTTTTGAGTTGAATCTCAGCCTCCCTAACCAGACGTACAGTTGTCACAGCAACTGGAACTGGTCCAACAAATCATTGTCTTCAATGAGTCACTGGTTTCATCCTTCCCTTCCCTTTGCTTACTGTTGGTTCTTGTGAAGTCATTGTATGATTGCATTATCTTTTGTCTTCACTGAGTGACTACTTGTTCTGATTGGCTTCACAATATCTTCCTACCTGATCCTTACTGCCTAGCTGCTATTAGTCATTATGCTTTCACTTCATTGAATACTTGACTATGGTTTGCCTAGCGTAGTCTACCTTCCGCTGTATGGTAATAGGTTTATTTCTATCGTTTGTCTTCGAAACGTCCATATTTTTAAGACATTCATAAAAATCGCCTATTCACCCCCCCTCTAGTCGATCACTAGCACTTTCAATCACCAAAAAGGGGGAGATTGTAAGTGCATCTAGTGCCACCCCTAGTTGGTTTTGGAGTATTGACGACAAAGCTGATTGAGGGACTAATGTGTTTGTGAGAATTGCAGGATAACACAGGTAGTAGTCCCTCATTGATTCGGTTTACCTACTGGAGACGACCCCTAAAAATGTATGAAGACATTGAAGACAGTGGTGGTATATGAAGATATTCACATTGAAGACTATGACATGAGAAGACATTGTGTGAAGATTATGGAGCGCGAAGACTTAGCTGTTTCGTTGTTTCCTTTTCTTCTTTGTTGAGTCGTAGGAACCGCCGTACTATTAAGTGGGGTCCAAGTGAACAAAGTCAGGTGACTGAAGTGATGCTCAACCCAAATCCTATGTCCTCGAGCAAAGACAATGAGAGCAAATCTTATCCAGAGCTGGATGAGTCAGCTTTGCTTGTAGCCCAAGTAAAGTTGTCGTGTGTGTTTAAAATCTGACCGTTGGAACACGTGTCAGTTCCTTAGTGACCCAGGGTCATTTTGGACATATCATGTCGGGTTGCCTAGTGGCTATAAATAGCCCACCCCTATACCATAAATTGGTGGCTGCTCAGAGTTAGTGCACGACTTTTGTCGTTTGAGAGCAACCCACCTCCGAAGCTTTTGAGAGAGAGAAATCCTTGCGAGGACAAAGCCCAAACACCCAGAGCCAAAGAGTGTTAGGCATCACTGAAGTCTTTCTGTCTGAGTGACCTGAAGACTTGTTACACTTGAGGACTGTGAATCCTCCAGCCGGTTAGGCGTCGCGTTCTGAGCATCCAAGAGTCATTGTGGATCGCCAGTGAACGAAGTCTGTGAAGGTTTGGAAGTCTACCTTGAAGACTTACCAGAGTAATTGGGCGAGGACTAGGTGTCCTTAGCTCAAGGGGAATAAGGTGAAGACGCGGTCTTCTGAGTTGAATCTCAGCCTCCCCAGCCAGACGTACAGTTGTCACAGCAACTGGAACTGGTCCAACAAATCCTGTGTCCTCAACAAGTGAATGGTTCTATCCTCTCCCTCTCTTTACTTAGAGTTTGTCTTCGTGAAGTCATTGCCTATTTGCTTTACCTATTTGTCTTCACTGTTTGATTATTATCGTTGTTTGGCTTCATACCATCTTCCATCTTGATCCTTTCTACCTAGCTGCTATTAGTCTTCGTACTCTCACTTTATTGCATACTTGACTATGGCTTGCTTAGTGTAGTTTATCTTCCGCTGCATATTAATAGGGTCATTTCTATTGTTTGTCTTCGAAACTTCCATGTTTTGAAGACTTTCATAAAAATCGCCTATTCACCCCCCTCTAGTCGATAACTAGCAATTTCACATTGACACTTTTTAAAAGATGATATTGTGACAGCGGTGCTTGATTTCTTAAATGGTGGTGGGCTGCCGGAAGGTATGAATGATCCCTCAATCATGCTAATACCGAAGGTACAATTTCCACAAAAGATATCTCAATATCGTCCTATTTCTCTATTCCTGGTTTTGTATAAAATTGCTACTAAGGCTATTGCTAACCGCCTTAGAGATTGCTTGGATGAGGTTATTGGAGATGAGCATAGTGCTTTTGTCCCTGGCCGCCTAATCACTGATAATGTGTTAATTGCATATGAGAGTGTGCATACAATGAGGAGAAGGAAGAAGGGGAAAAATGCAGTGTGTGCAATTAAATTGGATATGATGAAGGCTTATGACAGGGTGGAATGGCACTACCTGGAGTCCATAATGTTAAAGTTGGGTTTTGGTGCAGATTTTGTGAGATTGATCCTAAAATGTGTAACATCAGTACGATTTTCTGTGAGGGTCAATGGAGAATTGTTACTGTTTTTACCCCATCGTGTGGTTTACGACAGGGTGATCCTGTATCACCATATCGCTTTGTACTTTGTGCTAAAGGTTTTACCTCTCTGTTGAATAATTTTGGAGGGGCACAAGTGGACAGAGGGATTCGAGTGAGTTATCGATCACCATGGATAAATCACCTACTCTTTGCCGATGACAGCTTAATCTTCATGCAAGTGAAGGACTTGAGTTGTCAGAGGTTAAATGAAATCTTGCGGATCTATGGGGAATGCTCGAGACAAGCGATAAACAAGGAAAAGAGTTCAATCTTTTTTAGTCCGAACACTCCTGCAACAGTCCGGCAGAGTCTTATGCAAATTCTGAATATTTCGGTTGAAGCATTCAGTGAAAGATATTTGGGGCTCCCCACGGCAACGGGACGGATCACGAGTGGAACTTTTGATCATCTTCATGAGCGAATCCGGGGCAAGCTTCAAGGAGGGACGGAGCATATGATTTCGTGTGTGGGAAGAGAAGTTAGACTGAAAACAGTGGCACAAGCAATACCAACTTTCAGTATGTCGTGTTTTAAGCCGACGAAGAAGGTTTATAAAAGCTTGGTGTCTCTCATGGCAAAGTATTGGTGGAGTTCATCCCTAGATGATCGGTCAATGCATTGGTTTTCTTGGGATGAAATGACAAAACAAAGATAAGTGGCGGGATGGGGTTCCGGGATCTGGAACTGTTCAACCTTGCCTTACTAGGGAAGCATGGATGGCGTCTGTTGACAGCGCCAAATTCATTATGCTCCCGTGTTTTGAAAGGACGATATTTCCCCTCCAATGATTTTATGCAGGCTACGGTCCCAAAGAGCTCTTCTACTACTTGGCGAGCTATAACTGAGGGGAGGAGGGCTTTACAGACCGATGCAATCAAGCGGGTCGGCAGTGGTACAACCATTTCCATTTGGGAGGACAAATGGATTCCCAACACTATTTCTATGATGCCTCATCGGATCACTGACACACCACTGAACCTGGTGTCAGATTTGATTGATGCTGAGAGTGGCTTGTGGAAAACTGAAGTGATACAACAAAATTTCATTCCCCCGGAAGCTGATGCGATACTGAATATACCCATTAGATTGGGTGGAGGTGAGGATACTTTGGCTTGGGCTTTTGAGAAGACCCAGACATATACTGTGAAATCGGTGTATCGTTCTCTAGTGACTCGGAACAAGCACTATGCTCTAGAGGAAGGGACGTGTACGTAATCTTCAATGACTGAAAAACAGATGTGGTCTCGTTTGTGGAAACTCAAAGTAATTCTCAAGGTACAAGTGTTTTGGTGGCGAGTGCTGCGAGGTATTCTTCCCATTGAATCCTTGCTCAAATATCATCACATCTCAACTGATAGTACATGCAAGATTTGCATGAACGCTGAAGAAGACTTAATGCATGCTTTAATGCATTGTTCTCATGCCAGGAGTTTTTGGAGTGAGGCACCGGTATGGCTTCAGATTAAGCAGCCCGAACTCCATCCGCTTACTTGGAAGAAGGATATTTTATGTGATCCTCATTTTTCTGATTTTGATAGGGCAAAGTTTGTCCCTGTCATGTGGGCTATCTGGACGTCCCGCAACAATATTACACATGATAAAGCGGCAACAAGCCCGACTCAGTCGATGATCATGACCCGAGATGCACTGGCATTGTTGGACATTCCCCGTGAGCATGCTCGGATCCTACCTGGTCACGGATGGCGTCCGCCGGACGAGACCTATGTGAAGATCAACACCGATGGAAGCATAGCTATGGATGCTCGTCGGGGTGGTGGTGGAGGAGTTGCAAGGACTCGATTCGATTTCCTGGCAGCTTGGTGTAAGCCATACAGTGGGATCACTGATCCGCTGATTGCTGAAGCTCTCGCAGTACAAGACGATGTTATTTTTGCAAAGTTGCGAGGCTTTTCCAAGGTCACTGTGGAGACGGACTGTCAAGACTTTGTCACTCTCTGGAATTTGTGCCAAGATTCATGATCTGTGCTGGCGCCAATCATAGCTGAAATAGGGGAGCTCGCTTGTTCTTTTACTTCTTTTGTTATTCAGCATATTTCTAGGACAGCAAACTTTTCTACCCATCTATGTGCAAAGCAGGTGAGCACGCTAGATGTGACAGATTGCTGGATGGCCCCCAGGCCCAGTTTTCTTGTAACTAGCCTTATGGCAGATTTTGCCGGAGCCTTTGTTGAATAAAACTCCCTATATTTCCCCTAAAAAATATTTTTTGGGTGGTTTTTTCAGGATGGATTTTGTTAGATTTTCCTTTTGTGTTTCCTTTAAAAAACACAAAAAATGATTTACTCTTCGAATTCACATCTAGTTAATGTCAAAATTTTGAACTTTGTTTGAATGCACAAATTATTTTTTCAAGTATGTGGATATTTTAAAAGTTTGTCAACTTTTTCAATACACAAACAATTTTCCAAATTGATGAGAATTTTTTAATTCATAAACCTCTTTTTGAACCTTGTTTTTTTAAGTCTGTGAACTTTCCATGAAAAGTCAGCGGTCTTGTTCAATGGTCATTGATCACGGTCGGTGATTTTGGTCGTGTGTTGGATCGAGACAAAAAAGTGCAACGATTGAGCATAGTCTAGGATGCGGCCCATGAGCTGGCGGTCTGTTGGCACTCTTGTTCTCCAACTGGCACCGAGGAGGAGGTCTCCTTGAGCGATGAATAGGATTTGGTGCTGAAGGTGGCTCTAAAATATGAGATACAAATATTTTGAATAAATAAATCTACCAAAAGAAGCACAAAACTCTCAAATTATGATAAGTGTCGCACATGCAGTGCGCTATTTGTTATCACCATCACCAGAAGAGATGAGAGTGATCTTTGTAATGGATGGATATACCTACTTGTGATTTCGTTGAAATATTTTCTGGTGGATGACCTTGTAACTTGCTCAACTGGGCTATCTTGTTAGGCCTCGCCACATGTCTGCTGAAGAAACAATAGACCTCGGGCCAGCTGCGTCGTAGCCCATTAACCGTTGGAGATATGAATTCTCAGTCTGATATCTGTCGTGATGAAGGTTTACTTGCACATGACTGTGACGTACAACATGGCACTGAATGCATAGAAGCACAATGACAAATTTGTCAATTTTGACCTGTGCACGAAATCATTTCACAAAATGAACTGCTTTGAAAAAAAATTCACTCAGCTGACCATTTTGAGTGGTGCCCGACGCGAAGGCGCCACACCCTACTGTGCAGCGCCTAGCACGCAGGCGTTGCACGTCTGTCCAGCGTGGCACCCCCGGGGCTTGCACCCCACAGTGCAGCGCCTCAGAGCTAGGCGCCACACATGTAATGTGCAGCGCCTAGCTCTGAGGCACTGCGCATTGACTTAAGCTACGTCGGGGCTGCCCTCTCCATCCGAACAATAGTTATCCCTCCCCATCTCTCTGTTACAGAGAGCATCGACGACGGCGGCCCTCTGCTCTCCCCCCTACACCCCCTCTCCAAAATCAAGTAGATCTGAAGTTTTTGGCCGTGAGTTTCTTCCCTAATCCCTCATACAAGGTCAACTCTTCGATCCCTTTCTTTTCCTCAGTAAATTCGTTCACATTTTTCTCATTTAGCCAAGTTTTGGTGGAACCCTTGATTTGCTTGGATTTGATTTTTATATGATAAATTGAAATAGTGTGGTGTGATTTAGGATTTGTAGTCATCCTGGAACCCTAGATTGTTCAAGTTTCGGTGGAACCCTTGTGTAGATTTGTATGTAATATTGATATAGATTTGTGTGATTAGGATTAGTAGATGATTTGTAATCATTGTTGGACCCTAATATATATGATGGGTATTTGTGATGATTGTTGACGTTCTTTCATTGTATATCTTAGATTAGTATTTAACTTTACTTTTAGTGTTTACCCATTGTTGAATACATACGAAATAATGCTCACGTATTAAACAAAGTACAGGGAGTAAGCTAACGTATGTTTGTTGTTTGAAATTTGTAGGATGATTTGGCTTCTCAATGATCACCGGGACACTTGACACCAGGCGTACTTTATGTCGGTGGAGCAGCGGGTAATAATGAAAGTGGCCAGTATTATGAATTTTGTGTTTATTTAAAACACAAATGCCCCATATGTAATTTTCCGATTTGCTTGTTTGTAGGAGCTTCAACCTCTGAAGATTCGCTATCATGGGGTCACCCTTGGGGGGATGCACTATGATGAGCGGTACACACCATACATAAGGGAGACATGACTCCTCCCTTTCATTCAGTTGGTCAGTCGGTCGACGCGGAACCTCAATGATGCAGCAATCACCGCGCTTGTTGATCATTGGAGGCCGAAGACACACAGTTTCCATCTTTGGACCGGGGCGATGATCGTGATGCTCTAGGATATTGCTATGATCGCTGCTCTTCCTAGGGAAATCCTCTTTGTATGAGCACCGATTCTGACGGGTAGGCGTGAGCAGATGCATGCCCTTATAGGTATGGTTCCTCTAGAGCCTCGGGAACCAAAAGGAGATAAGAAGAAGGAAAGAGTCGTAGCTGGTGCTCCTTTCACCTGGATTGCATTCCACTTTGGGTATTGCCCTGAGGATGCTAACGATGATCAGGTCAAGACATATGCTCATGTCTACATGTGGTATATTATATCCAGGACTGTCTTTACTGATGGCACATGCAAGAATGCTCCATGGATGTGGTTGAAGGCGTTGACCATCTTCGGTAGCAAATGGAGTTGGGGTTCGGCGACACTGGCTTACTTATATAGACAGGTAGGCAGTTGTTTATTTTCACTTCATTGGTACATTATCAATGCAATCTTCCTGTTAATTGAAGTGTGTTTTCTTCTATGTGCAGTTGGATGAAGCCTGTTGTAGGACCTCAACAGATGGAGGTATTGGTGGTTGTATGCTCTTACTTTCTGTATGGAGCTAGGCGATTGCCGGTTGGACGACCGAAGATCGTGAAGTACGAGGATTGTGACGACAAAGACGACCCACTACGGTTCCCCACTTGGGCTTACAAGTGGGATGTGTTAAATGAGACGACGGATGATCCCTCGGTCATGTACAAGCTGTGCACGAGCAAGTTGGACATGATTACGATTGAGCAGGTGACTTGACATTGCATAAGTGATTCTCATGCTTTTATCATAACTCGAAATCAATTTTGCATTCTATGCTATGTTGCAGGTGGAATGGGAGCCGTATGGAAAAGGGGATAGTTTTGGTAACCCTAGAGAGTTCGTGCTGAATCCAATGTGCCTTAGGAATAGGGATCTTTGGCATATGCGGTGCCCACTTGCAACTGGGCGGTTGATCTTCACATGCCATATCGGGTGTAGCGCCAGTTTGGTTTGTTCCAGCCACACCCGCCGGAGTGGGAGGACACGGACAAGTTGCTACACGCGTAAGATAGAATTAACCTTGAGCACTTAGCAGCTTCTCGGCGGGTTCGATGGTACTAACATTCTGTTTTCTAATTGCAGGTTGGATAGGAGAAGGCAGCAAAAGATCAAGGACTGGGACAAGCATCACATGAAGTATATCATATAGTTCGTGCTTAGTGTGGAGCAAGCTAAGGCTAGAAAACGATCCCAGCTTCGTGAGCACTGCCCGATCGCGTTCAACAACTACCTCACATGGTTTCTTGCAAGCACCCGTGTGGAGATATGCAAGCCGGCGTATAATGAGGAGATTTTCAAAGATCCCACCGTCTTCGATGAGCTAACCCATCACCAGTACAACAAATTAGTCAGGGAAGGCACCCAAGTCCCTTCAGCTCCAATGATGAACTTTGTGGTAAGCACTTCCCCTCTTTGCTTTCCCATTTTCACTATTCACATCTTTGCTTACCTAACACATTAATGCCGTTTCTGTTCATAGCGTACCCAAATCAAAAAGGCAGCTGATGAGAGCGAGACTATTCTGGAGACAACCCCGGTTGGGAAAAGTGATCGGGAAGGTGCACCTCGAGCATTCATTAAGGTTCACATCTCCTTCAATTGTCTATGTAACATGTCTTGCTACGTTCAATATCTCATTCACTTGTACATGTTGCAGCATCAGTGCCAAAGGTTAAGGCGGTTATCGAACCTTGTCGGTTGTCGTGACCCCGAATATATATCACCTTAGCGGTCTAGGTCGGTGACACCATCAGATCCCACTTCTGGCCATGGGGCTCCTTTGGAGGATGAGGATGTGGATGTGGTCACCCAAGAGGTATGCCAATAGCATATATTCAATTATTGATGCATTGCTAACTTCATCCTCACGCATGTTCTTTTCCATATCTTGTGTTTTTGTAATAGGTTGATGATGACATGACCTTGGAGACCTATCAAGTTCGGTCAACATACATGTTAAAGCCTAGGAGGGGAATCAATAAATACACACCTGAAGACTTCATCGAAAGAGGCAAGAGGACGGTAGGCACGGCGGACTTGGATGACTATGTGGATGAGGTGGAGGAACCAGAGCGGGAGTCGGAGCTGGTTGCTCGTGCTAGGAAGAAGAAGATATCCGTCAGGAGGGGAAGTTGCGTGAAAACACAAGTGCTCCCTGGGTGATTTTGGTAATTAATGTCAACATATCTCTTGTTGGACTAATACTCTTATCTAGTATATTTCAGATGAGTTCAACAATGGTGTGGCAAGGACAAGTGGATGTGGAACCCCTTCTAAATGCTAAGGACTAAGATTGGCCAAACTCCAAGACTCTTCATTTTATATTTTAGTGATCCAAGATCACATGGAGTCCATATGAAAAGCCAATACTATTAAAAGGGGATGAGGTGTTGCTTAATGGTCTACTTGCTCAAAATGCTTAGTGATATGCTCCAAAGCCCTCAACCACTTTCTCAATTCAAAACATGTCCTAAACCTAAATTCAAAATCGGCCCCACCGATTGTTCCATCCGGCGCACCGAGTTTCTTTGACATAGCCATAGCCAGAAACCCTAATCAGTTTGGTCTCACCGATAGGGATTTTGGTCTCACCGAGATGGGATTGCAAACTCTCTGTTTCCCTTCGTAACGTTCCGGTCTCACTGAAATGAGCGATCGGTTCCACCGAGTTCGTACTGCAAACTCTCTGTTTCCCTTTCATAACGTTTCGATATCACCGAAAGGAGCAATCAGTCCTACCGAGTTTGCCAGACCAACTCTCTGTTTTCTCATTGCTGAAATTGGTCTCACCGAGTTCATGCAATCGGTCACACTGAGATGAGGTTTTGCCCTACCCCTAGCGCATCGGTCCCAGCTAGTTGATCATGTCGGTCCCACCGAGAATCCTAACGTTCACATTTTGAACTGAATCGGTCTCACCGAGTTCACCTATTCGGTCTGACCGACTTGGGTCAAATGTGTGTAACGGTAGATTTTATGTGGAGGCTATATATACCCCTCCACCCCTCTTGATAACCCGCAAGTATAAGGGATCAATTGTAGCCTCTTTCGATAAGTAAGAGTGTCAAACCCAACGAGGAGCTAAAGGTAGAACAAATATTCCCTCAAGTTCTATCGACCACCGATACAACTCTACGCATGCTTGACGTTCGCTTTACCTAGAACAAGAATAAAACTAGAAGTACTTTGTAGGTGTTGTTGGATAGGTTTGCAAGAATATAAAGAGCACGTAAATAAAAACTAGGGGCTGTTTAGGTAAAGAAGCAAATAAAGTTAGTATAGCGAGTGTGGAAAAGTGGTGGTAGGAGTTGCGAAATTGTCCCTAAGCAATTGACTATTTTACTAGACCGATAGCAAGTTTTATGTGGGAGAGGCCACTGCTAGCATGTCATCCCTGACTTGGAATTCTATGCACTTATGATTGGAACTATTAGCAAGCATCCGCAACTACTAGCGTTCATTAAGGTAAAACCCAACCATAGCATTAAGTTATATTGGTCCCCCTTCAATCCCGTATGCATCAATTTCTATGCTAGGTAGAAGCTTCTGTCACTCTTGCCCTCCAATACATAGTCCTACTAGCATACAACTAACCCTATGGTGTGATCCACGCATGCGCTCATATGATGGGCACCGAAGGACAACAACATAACCACATGCAAATTAAATCAATCATAGCAATTCATCAACCACCAATAGGACAACGAAAATCTACTCAGACATCATAAGATGGCAACACATCATTGGATAATAATATGAAGCATAAAGCACCATGTTCAAGTAGAGGGTACAACGGGTTGCAGGAGAGTGGACCACTGTAGATAGAGGGGGGAAGGTGATGGAGATGTTGGTGAAGATGGCAGAGGTGTTGGTGAAGATCGCGGTGATGATGATGGTGGCCACGACAGCGTTCCGGCGCCACCGAAAGAGAGGGGGAGAGGGGGCCCCTTCTTCTTCTTCTTCCTTGACCTCCTCCCTAGATGGGAGAATGGTTTCCCCTCTGGTCCTTTGCCTCCATGGCATGGGAGGGGCAAGAGCCCCTCCGAGATTGGATCTGTCTCTCTGTCTCTCTCTGTTTCTGCGTTCCCGGGATTCTGCCCTTTCACTGTTTCTTATATATCCGGTGATCCGTAACTCCGATTGGATCGAAACCTTCACCCAGATTTTTCTCCGAAAATTAGCTTTCTTGCGGCCGAAGAAGAGCAGCAACCGCCTTACGGGTGGCCCACGAGGGCCAGGGGCGCGCCCATGGGGACAAGCGCGCCCCCCTGCCTCATGGCCACCTCGGGCACCGTCTCGCGTTGATTCTTCTTCCCATATTTTCCAAATATTCCTAAAATATTCTCCGTCCGTTTTTATTCCGTTTGGATTCTGTTTGATATGGGGTTTCTGCGAAACATAAAACATGCAACAAACAGGAACTGGCACTGGGCACTGGATCAATATGTTAGTCCCAAAAATAGTATAAAAAGTTGCCAAAATTATATGAAAGTTGTATAATATTGGCATGGAACAATCAAAAAATATAGATACGACGGAGACGTATCAGCACCCCCAAGCTTAATTCCTACTCATCCTCGAGTAGGTAAATGATAAAAAAGATAATTTTTGATGTGAAATGCTACCTAGCATAATCTTGATCATATATCTAATCATGGCATGAGTATTAAGACACGAGTGATTCAAAGCAATTGTCTATCATTTGACATAAAAACAATAATACTTCAAGCCTACTAATAAAGCAATCATGTCTTTTCAAAATAACAAGGCCAAAGAAAGTTATCCCTACAAAATCATATAGTCTGGCTATGCTCCATCTTCACCACACAAAATATTCAAATCATGCACAACCCCGATGACAAGCCGAGCAATTGGTTCATACTTTTTAACGCGCTTCAACCTTTGCAACCCTCACGCAATACATGAGCGTGAGCCATGGACATAGCACTATAGGTGGAATAGAATATGATGGTGGAGGTTGTGTGGAGAAGACAAAAAAGGAGAAAGTCTCACATCGACGCGGCTAATCAATGGGATATGGAGATGCCCATCAATTGATGTCAATGTGAGGAGTAGGGATTGCCATGCAACGGATGCACTAAGAGCTATAAGTGTATGAAAGCTCAAACTGGAAACTAAGTGGGTGTGCATCCAACTTGCTTGCTGACCTCTTACAGGCCGCAATCAATGACGCTTTCAGCCATGGCCGAATCCAGCTACCATTCCCTAGAGAGAACCAACACGACTACCCTGTGATACAATACGCGGACGACACGCTCATTCTTCTTCCTGCATGCCCGATCCAAGCCCTCACAATCAAAAACATTCTCACTGACTACGCTGACTCCATTGGGCTCAAGATAAACTTCCACAAGTCCACACTTATCCCAATCAACTGTGAGGCTGCCTGCTACAATGAGCTCTTCAATATCTTTGGATGTAATGTTGGTTCCATGCCCTTCACTTACCTAGGGTTACCTCTCGGGACAACCAAGCCCTCAGTTCAAGATCTAATGCCGCTTGTTTGTACAATGGAACGTCGGATGTCAAGCACTCTGGCCTTGATGTCGTATGGAGCCAGGCTATCTCTACTCAATACCATGATCACTTCACTAGTCATCTTTGCTTTGTGCACTCTCAGACTGCCACCAAAGATAATTGAACTGCTTGATAAACTGCGAAGGAAGTGTCTATGGACAAAGAAGACATAACATGGGGACAAATGCAATTCCCTTGCGGCCTGGAGTATGGTGTGTAGACCAAAACAGTGTGGAGGCCTTGGTATAATCAACCTACGCGTACAAAGCGATGCCCTCCTCCTCAAATATCTGCATAAATTTTACAACAAGCACGATGTACCTTGGGTGGAGCTTGTGTGGTCCACATACTATACAAACAAAATACCCCATGCCATGGAACCATGCGGATCATTCTGGTGGAGAGATGTTCTCAAGCTCACCCCGATTTACAGAGGGATTTCTAAAGCCATTGTGCATGATGGAGCTACAGTGCTCATGTGGAAAGACCTGTGGCTCGACGCCACTCTCGATGAAAAGTACCAACGCGCCTTCTCCTTTGTAAAAAATGAAGATATTTCGGTTAAGGATTTCCTGGGATCCACATCTCTGCATGAAACATTTCACCTCCCACTATCAGTCCAAGCAATGCAAGAAATCCGTGATCTTCAGCAAGAGGTGCGGCATGTTGGCAATGCTACTGATCCGACCCCCCACGATAACTGGACTTACTGTTGGGGCTCAGTGGATTTTAAGGCGATCAAATACTACAAATTCTATTTTCGAGAGGTGCATGCACATCAATCATACAAGTGGCTCTGGGCGGCCAGGTCAACGCTCAAAATTAAGGTCTTTGGGTGGCTTCTTCTCTCTGACCGCTTAAACACACGTAACATGCTAAAGAGGAGACACTACAATATTGGAGACGATTACAATTGCCTTCTTTGTGATCAGCAAATTGAAGAGACTGTCGAACACATGATTTTCCAGTGCCCCTTTAGCCAACGATGTTGGTCCATTCTAGGGATAACTTGGCAGCAAACTGGTTCAAGGCTTCGGTGGATCAGCATGGCAGCTCATGATTGGAGCAGTCCCATGTTCATGGATGTTTTCCTTCAAGCGGCCTGGAGAATTTGGAAAGAGAGGAATAACAAACATTTCAGAAGCATCCCACCAACTATTCTGTCATGGCTCCAACGTTTCAAAAATGACTTTGCCCTGCTCCAACATAGAACCAGAGAAGATGTGAGAGACTTTATTCTCTCTTTTGTAATTAGCTTAGAACCCCTTGATTACCCCCCCATATAACGTAGTAGTAGCCCTAGCCTCCATAGGTGGAGGTAAGGCACCAGGTAAAAACGCCATGTACATTGTATCCTGCTTTTGAGTAATACAAACACAGTGGGAGCCTCTCCCACTGTCCAATTCCTCAAAAAAAAACTTGCTTGCTCATGAAGACCTTGGGCATTTGAGGAATCCCATCATCGGAATATACAAGCCAAGTTCTATAATGAAAATTCCCACTAGTATATGAAAGTGATAACTCAAGAGACTCTCTATATGAAGAACATGGTGCTACTTTGAAGCACAAGCGTGGTAAAAGGATAGTAACATTGCCCCTTTTTCTCTCTTTTTTTGTTTTCTCTTTTTTTGGTGGGCTTCTTTGGCCCCCCTTTTTATTTAGGCTTCTTTGGCCTCTTTTTTTCTTGGGGCAATGCTCTAATAGTGATGATCATAACACTTTTATTTACTTACAACTCAATATTACAACTCGATACTAGAACAAAGATACGACTCTATATGAATGCCTCCGGCGTTGTACCAGGATGTGCAATGATCTAGCATAGCAATGACATAAAAAACAGACAAGCCATGAAAACATCATGCTAGCTATCTTACGATCATGCAAAGCAATATGACAATAAATGCTCAAGTCATGTATATGATTATAATGGAAGTTGCATGGCAATATATCTCGGAATGGCTATGGAAATGCCATGATAGGTAGGTATGGTGGCTGTTTTGAGGAAGATATAAGGAGGTTTATGTGTGATAGAGCATATCGTATCACGGGGTTTGGATGCACCTGCGAAGTTTGCACCAACTCTCGAGGTGAGAAAGGGCAATGCATGGTACCGAAGAGGCTAGCAATGATGGAAGGGTGAGAGTGCGTATAATCCATGGACTCACATTAGTCATAAAAGACTTATATACTTATTGCAAAAGTTTATTAGCCCTCGAAGCAAAGTACTACTATGCATTCCCCTAGGGGATAGATTAGTAGGAAAATACCATCGCTTGTCCCTGACCGCCACTCATAAGGAAGACAATCAATAAATACCTCATGCTCCGACTTTGTTACATAACGGTTCACCATACGTGCATGCGGGAATCACAAACCTCAACAAAAGTATTTCTACAATCCACAACTACCCACTAGCATGATTCTAATATCACCATCTTTATATCGCAAAACTATTGCAAGGAATCAAACATATCATATTCAATGATCTACAAGTTTTATGTAGGATTTTATGACTAACCATGTGAATGACCAATTCCTCTCATCTCTCTAAATGGATATAAGTGAAGCAAGAGAGTTTAATTCTTTCTATGAAAGATATGCCCACGCTCGAACAAATATAAGTGAAGCAAAAGAGCATTCTACAAATGGCGGTTTTCTATGTGAAGAGAAACATGCAATCCAAACTTCAAATGATATAAATGAAGCACATGAAGCATTCTATAAAGCCATACTCAAAAGATATAAGTGAAGTGCAAAGAGCATTCTATAAATCAACCAAGGACTATCTCATACCAGCATGGTGCATAAAAGAAAAGTGAAAACTAATACAAAAGATGCTCCAAGATTTGCACATATTGCATGAATGAAACGGATCCGAAAACATACCGATACTTGTTGAAGAAAGAGGGGATGCCTTCCGGGGCATCCCCAAACTTAGACGCTTGAGTCTACTTGAATATTTACTTGGGGTGCTTTGGGCATACCCAAGCTTGAGCTCTTGCCCCTCTTCCTTCTTCTCACATCGAGACCTCCTCGATCCTCGAACACTTCATCCACACAAAACTTCAACAGAAAACTCGGTAAGATCCGTTAGTATAATAAAGCAAATCAATACTCTAAGTACTGTTGCAAACCAATTAATATTTTGTTTTTGCATTGTAGCTACTGTAATATAACTTTTCCATGGCTTAATCCACTGATATAAATTGATAATTTCATCAAAACAAGCAAACTATGCATCAAAAACAGAATCTGTCTAAAACATAACAGTCTGTAATAATATGAACATTCACCATACTTCTGATACTTGAAAAATTCTGCCAAAATTAGAAAAAATAATTTTTTTTATAGAAAGACAGTTCAAAAAGTTTCAGAACCATTTAACATTCCCGTAAAAAATGTAAAATCGCGCACTACAGCTAAAGTTTCTGTCCTGCACCGCACAAACCAACAAGCATTGTAAACATCCTAAAGGCAAACCTTGGCACATTATTTTTATAATACAATGTAATTGTACAAGGGGATAATTATTTTTGTTGGAAAGTTTCTGTAATTAAGATTCACAAAGTTTCCATGGGCATGAACAGAGTTCAAGGACGTCCCCCACTTTCACAATGCTCGTCTATCTCACTTTCACTTTTCTTTTTGAAAAGTTTTGGGATCCCCTCTTTATTTTTTGTTTTTAAACTATATAAAAGCACACAACAGAAATAAATTACTCTCTAAAACTTCCGGGTTGTCTCCCTGGCAGCGCTTTCTTTAAAGCCATTAAGCTAGGCATATAGTGCTCAAGTAGTGAATCCACCCAGATCCCAAGGTATATCAAAGCCAATTTTAATTAACAATGATTTGTGATTTAGTAGTGAGCACAAAGTAACATATATCATGTAATGACGAAGTCTAACTCTCTTCCTATGCATCGGCATGTCATAAAAGAACAATTCATGCACACATAGTAAAGGCCAATGCATAGTATAAACAGTTTCTTGCAATTTTTTCGTGCTGGAAACATGGAGAGGCGGAGATGTAGTTACTCTCTCATAATAATTGTAAGTAGGAGCAGCAAGCACATGCATATTATATTCATCAAAATCATCATGTGCAACGGTAAAATGCAACCCATCAACATAATCCTTAATAGGAGCAAACTTCTCCGATATAGTGTAGTCGGGAGAATTCAAAAAGATAATAGGACTATCATGTGTGGGTGCAATAGCAACAACTTCATGTTTAACATAAGGAACTATAGCAAGTTCATCTCCATAAGCATAATTCATATTGGCATCCTGGCCACAAGCATAGCAAGCATCATCAAAAAGGGATATTTCAAGAGAATCAACGAGATCATAACAGTCATCATAGCAATCATCCTTCTCTAAGCACGAAGGGAAATTAAACAATGTATGAGTTGAAGATTTACTCTCATCAGAAGGTGGGCACAGGTAGCTAATCCGCTCTTCCTCCTTTTGTTCTTCGCTCTCCTCATCATCTTTTTCATCCAATGAGCTCACAATGTCGTTAATTTCTTCTTCCATAGGCTCCTGCAAAATATTAATCTCTTCTTGGACAGCGGAGGAGTCCTCAATATATGGTTTAACATAGGAATTAGAAGCATAATTATCATAGCAATATTTAAGTATGGCAAAATTTTCAGATTTGTAAAGAGTAGCATCATACTTTTCAATCAAAGAAGCAATTTCATAAGCACCCTTAAAAGCAACAAATTCTTCAATTTGTTGAACATCATAGTAATTATAAACACCCTTAGCATATGAAGACACGATTCCATTATCGATAAACTCACATTGGCAGGGAAGGTGTTTCTTAGGGTTTTCAGAACCACAAGTAACATCATATATTTCACATGAATTCCAGGCATAGCATTGCAAATGATGGATTTGATCCAGTAAAAGTTTCCCTTTTTTAGATATGCGGTGTTGCACATAACAAGCATGCTCATCTAAAGATTTGCCCTCAACTAAGCTAGTTGGGGTTTCATCACGAGCACATAGGGATCGAAGATGATCCAAATAAAAAGCTTCAGGAGTGTGATAGATTTTGGGTGGTTCTTCAACCATTGGTTCAGTAGGTACAACTAATTTTTTTTGGTATTTTGCGTTTCCTACCCATAACTAAAGACAGAAAACAACTAAGAACAAAAAATAAAAATTACTTAGTGATAAAGCAAACAAGCACACACGAGAATATTCACCCCACGCTATAACTCCCCGGCAACGGCACCAGAAAAAGGTCTTGATAACCCACAAGTATAGGGGATCAATTGTAGCCTCTTTCGATAAGTAAGAGTGTCGAACCCAACAAGGAGCTAAAGGTAGAACAAATATTCCCTCAAGTTCTATCGACCACCGATACAACTCTACACATGCTTGACTTTCGCTTTACCTAGAACAAGAATAAAACTATAAGTACTTTGTAGGTGTTGTTGGATAGGTTTGCAAGAATATAAAGAGCACATAAATAAAAATTAGGGGCTGTTTAGGTAAAGAAGCAAATAAAGTTAGTATAGCGAGTGTGGAAAAGTGGTGGTAGGAGTTGCAAAATTGTCCCTAAGCAATTGACTATTTTACTAGACCGATAGCAAGTTTTATGTGGGAGAGGCCACTGCTAGCATGTCATCCCTGACATGGAATTCTATGCACTTATGATTGGAACTATTAGCAAGCATCCGCAACTACTAATGTTCATTAAGGTAAAACCCAACCATAGCATTAAGTTATATTGGTCCCCCTTCAATCCCGTATGCATCAATTTCTATGCTAGGTAGAAGCTTCTGTCCCTCTTGCCCTCCAATACATAGTCCTATTAGCATACAACTAACCCTATGGTGTGATCCACGTGCGCGCTCATATGATGGGCACCGAAGGACAACAACATGACCACAAGCAAATTAAATCAATCATAGCAATTCATCAACCACCGATAGGACAACGAAAATCTACTCAGACATCATAAGATGGCAACACCTCATTGGATAATAATATGAAACATAAAGCACCATGTTCAAGTAGAGGGTATAGCGGGTTGCGGGAGAGTGGACCGCTGTAGATAGAGGGGGGGAAGGTGATGGAGATGTTGGTGAAGATGGCGGAGGTGTTGGTGAAGATCGCGGTGATGATGATGGTGGCCACGGCTGCGTTCTGGCGCCACCGGAAGAGAGGGGGAGAGGGGCCCCCTTCTTCTTCTTCTTCTTCTTCCTTGACCTCCTCCCTAGATGGGAGAAGGGTTTCCCCTCTGGTCCTTCGCCTCCATGGCATGGGAGGGGCAAGAGCCCCTCCGAGATTGGATCTGTCTCTCTGTCTCTCTCTGTTTCTGCGTTCCCGGGATTCTGCCCTTTCACCGTTTCTTATATATCCGGAGATCCGTAACTCCGATTGGATCGAAACCTTCGCCCAGATTTTTCTCCAAAAATTAGCTTTCTTGCGGCCGAAGAAGAGCAGTAACCGCCTTACGGGTGGCCCACGAGGGTCAGGGGCGCGCCCAGGGGGGTACATGCCCCCTGCCTCGTGGCCACCTCGGGCACCGTCTCACATTGATTCTTGTTCCCATATTTTCCAAATATTCCAAAAATATTCTCCGTCCGTTTTTATTCCGTTTGATATGGGGTTTCTGTGAAACATAAAACATGCAACAAACGGGAACTGGCACTGGGCACTGGATCAATATGTTAGTCCCAAAAATTGTATAAAAAGTTGCCAAAAGTATATGAAAGTTGTATAATATTGGCATGGAACAATCAAAAATTATAGATACGACGGAGACGTACCAACCCCCATCTCCATAAGAGAGAGAACCATTAGAACACGCCTACACTTCCACTACTCATTTTCTGAGAGAGAACCACCTACTCATGTGTTGAGACCAA
Organism: Triticum aestivum; assembly: GCF_018294505.1. Lineage (NCBI taxonomy): Eukaryota > Viridiplantae > Streptophyta > Magnoliopsida > Poales > Poaceae > Triticum > Triticum aestivum. The sequence goes on from NC_057809.1 coordinate 465,999,423, forward strand.
GATATTCCAATCCTACCACAAGAATCTTGATATCTAGCCTTCCCCAAGTTGCTTTCCACTCAAATCTTCTTTTCACCCAATCCAAATTAGTGAGAGAGAGTTGAGTGTTCGGGAGACTATCATTTGAAGCACAAGAGCAAGGAGTTCATCATCAACACACCGTCTATTACCTTTTGGAGAGTGGTGTCTCCTAAATTGGTTAGGTGTCGCTTGGGAGCCTCCGACATGTTGTGGAGTTGAACCAAGAAGTTTGTAAGGGCAAGGAGATCACCTACTTCGTGAAGATCTACCCGAGTGAGGCAAGTCCTTCGTGGGCGATGGTCATGGTGGGATAGAAAAGGTTGCTTCTTCATGGACCCTTCATGGGTGGAGCCCTCCATGGACTCGCGCAACTGTTACCCTTCGTGGGTTGAAGTCTCCATCAATGTGGATGTACGATAGCACCACCTATTGGAACCACGCCAAAAATCTCCATGTATCCAATTGTGTTTGCAAACTTGATACGTCTGCAACGTATCTATAATTTTTTATCGTTCCATGCTATTATATTAGCTGTTTTGGATGTTTAATGGGCTTTATTATACACTTTTATATTATTTTTGGGACTAACCTATTAACCGAAGGCCCAGTGCAAATTGCTGTTTTTTTTGCCTATTTCAGTGTTTCGCAGAAAAGGAATATCAAACGAAATCCAAACGGAATGAAACTTTCGGGAGAGTTATTTTTGGAACAAACATGATCCAGGGGACTTGGAGTGGACGTCAAGAAAGAAGCGAGGAGGCCACAAGGCAGGGAGGCGCGCCCCCACCCTCGTGGGCCCCTCGCAGCTCCACCGACCTACTTCTTCCTCCTATATATACTCATATACCCCGAAAACATCCAGGAGCACCACGAAACCCTATTTCCACTGCCGCAACCTTCTGCACCCGTGAGATCCCATCTTGGGGCCTTCTAGTAGTAGATGCAGAATCGTTTCGGTCTACTTGTCGCGGATGTGATGCCTATATACATGATCATGCCTAGATATTCTCATAACTATGCACTTTTCTATCAATTGCTCGACAGTTATTTGTTCACCCACCGTAATACTTATGCTATCTTGAGAGAAGCCACTAGTGAAACCTATGGCCCCCGGGTCTATTTTCCATGATATAAGTTTCCAATCTATTTTACTTTGCAATCTTTACTTTCAATCTATATCATAAAAATACCAAAAATATTTATCTTATTATCTCTATCAGATATCACTTTTGCAAGTGGCCATGAAGGGATTGACAACCCCTTTATTGCGTTGGTTGCAAGGTTCTTATTTGTTTGTGTAGGTACGAGGCGACTTGTGTGTAGTCTCCTACTGGATTGATACCTTGGTTCTCAAAAACTGAGGGAAATACTTACGCTACTTTGCTGCATCACCCTTTCCTCTTCAAGGGAAAACCAACGCAGTGCTCCAGAGGTAGCAAGAAGGATTTCTGGCGCCGTCGCCGGGGAGATCTACGCCAAGTCAAGTCAAGACATACCAAGTACCCATCACAAACTCTTATCCCTCGCATTACATTATTCGCCTTTGCCTCTCGTTTTCCTCTTCCCGACTTCACCCTTGCCGTTTTATTCACCCTCTTTTTCTGTTCGCCTCTTTTTCGCTTGCTTCTTGTGTGCTTTTGTGTTGCATTGTTTGTCATGATGGCTCAAGACAATACTAAATTGTGTGACTTTTCCAATACCAACAACAATGATTTTCTTAGCACTCCGATTTCTCCTATTACCGATGCCGAATCTTGTGAAATTAATGCTGCTTTGCTGAATCTTGTCATGAAAGATCAATTTTCTGGCCTTCCTAGTGAAGATACCGCTACCCATCTAAAAAACTTTGTTGATTTGTGTGATATGCAAAAGAAGGAAGACATGGATAATTATATTGTTAAATTGAAGCTATTTCCATTTTCGCTTAGAGATCATGCTAAAACTTGGTTTTCGTCTTTGCCTAAAAATAGTATCGATTCATGGAATAAGTGCAAAGATGCTTTTATCTCTAAGTATTTTCCTCCCACTAAGATCATCTCTCTTAGAAATGATATTATGAATTTTAAGCAACTTGATCATGAACATGTTGCACAAGCTTGGGAGAGGATGAAATTAATGATACGTAATTGCCCTACACATGGTTTGAATTTATGGATGATTATACAAATTTTTTATGCCAGATTGAATTTTGCTTCTAGAAATCTTTTAGATTCGGCCGAGGGAGGCACTTTTATGGAAATCACTTCAGGAGAAGCTATGAAACTCCTAGATAATATTATGGTTAATCATTCTCAATGGCACACTGAAAGATCTTCTAGTAAAAAGGTTCACGCGATAGAAGAGATTAATGTTTTGAGTGGAAAGATGGATGAACTTATGAAGTTGTTTGCTAATAAGAGTGTTTCTTCTAATCCTAATGATATGTCTTTGTCTACTTTGAATGAGAATAATAATGAATCTATGGATGTGAATTTTGTTGGTAGGAATTTTTTTGGTAACAACGCGTATAGAGGAAACTTTAATCCAAGGCCGTTTCCTAGTAATTCCTCTAATAATTATGGTAATTCCTACAACAACTCTTATGGAAATTTTAATAAGATGCCCTCTGATTTTGAGACTAGTGTTAAAGAATTTATGATTTCTCAAAAGAATTTTAATTCTTTGTTTGAAGAAAAATTGCCTAATATTGATGAATTGGCTAGGAACATGGATATAATTTCTCTTGATGCTGATTCTTTGAAACTTAGATCTATTCCACCTAAGCATGATATCAATGAGTCTCTCAAATCTATGAGAATTTCCATTGATGAGTGCAAGGAAAGAACCGCTAGGATGCGTGCTAAGAAAGATTGCTTTGTAAAGGCGTGTTCTTCTAGTTTTCATGATAATAGGGATGAAGATCTAAAAGTGATTGATGCGTCTCCTATTAAATCTATGTTTTGCAATATGAATCTTGATAATGATGGGACTGGAGATGAGTCAACTTTATTTAAAAGGCGTCCCAATGATTCGGAGTTTTTAGATCTTGATGCAAAAATTGGTAAAAGTGGGATTGAAGAAGTCAAAACTTTAATTATGATAATTGTTCTTTAATAGATTGTATTTCCTTGTTGCAATCCGTGTTAAATTCTCCTCATGCTTATAGTCAAAATAAAGCTTTTACTAAACATATCGTTGATGCTTTAATGCAATCTTATGAAGAAAAGTTTGAATTAGAAGTTTCTATCCCTAGAAAACTTTGTGATGAGTGGGAACCTACTATTAAAATTAAGATTAAAGATCATGAATGCTATGCTTTATGTGATTTGGGTGCTAGTGTTTCCACGATTCCAAAAACTTTGTGTGATGTGTTAGGTTTCCGTGAAATTGATGATTGTTCTTTAAATTTGCATCTTGTGGATTCCACCATTAAGAAACCTATGGGAAGAATTAATGATGTTCTTATTGTTGCAAATAGGAATTATGTGCCCGTAGATTTCATTATTCTTGATATAGATTGCAATCCTACATGTCCTATTATTCTTGGTAGACCTTTCCTTAGAACGATTGGTGCAATTATTGATATGAAAGAATGGAATATTATATTCCAATTTGCATTAAGGAAAGGCATGGAACACTTTCCTAGGAAGAAAATTAAATTATCTTATTAATCTATTATGAGAGCCACTTATAGATTGCATACCAAAGATGATAATACCTAGATCTATCCTTGCCTTTATGCCTAGCTAGGGGCGTTAAACGACAGCGCTTGTTGGGAGGCAACCCAATTTTATTTTTTTCTTGCTTTTTGGTTCTGTTTAGTAATAAATAATTCATCTAGCCTCTGTTTATATGTGGTTTTATGTTTTAAATTAGTGTTTGTGCCAAGTAGAACCTTTGGGAAGACTTGAGTGAAGTCTTTATGATCTTGCTGTAAAAAACAGAAACTTTAGTGCTCACAAGATTAGCTGCCATTTTTTACTAGAGAGTGATTTTAGGTTGATTATTTTTGCAGATGATTAACAGACAAATTCCTCAAGTCCACCAATTTATTTCAGAATTTTTGGAGTTCCATAAGTATACGTTTGATACAGATTACTACAGACTATTCTGTTTTTGACAGATTTTGTTTTTCGTGTGTTGTTTGCTTATTTTGATGAATCTATGGCTAGTATCGGAGGGTATGAACCATAGAGAAGTTGTTTTAAAGTAGGTTTAACACAAATATAAATGAATAATGAGTTCATTACAGTACCTTGAAGTGGTGGTTTGTTTTCTTTCGCTAACGGAGCTCATGAGATTTTCTGTTGAGTTTTGTGTTGTGAAGTTTTCAAGTTTTGGGTAAAGATTTGATGGATTTTGGAATAAGGAGTGGAAAGAGCCTAAGCTTGGGGATGCCCAAGGCACCCAAAGGTAAAATACAAGGACAACCAAAAGCCTAAGCTTGAGGATGCCCCGGAAGGCATCCCCTCTTTCGTCTTCGTCTATCGGTAACTTTACTTGAGGCTATATTTTTATTCACCACATGATATGTGTTTTGCTTGGAGCGTCTTGTATGATTTGAGTATTTGCTTTTTAGTTTACCACAATCATCCTTACTGTACACACCTTTTGGTAGAGACACACATGAATCGGAATTTATTAGAATACTCTATGTGCTTCACTTATATCTTTTGAGCTAGATAACTTTGCTCTAGTGCTTCACTTATATCTCTTAGAGCACGGTGGTGGTTTTATTTTATAGAAATTATTGATCTCTCATGATTCATTTATATTATTTTGAGAGTCCTCTATAACAACATGGTAATTTGCTTTGGCTATAAAATTAGTCCTAATATGATAGGCATCCAAGATTGGTATAATAAAAACTTTCATAAAAAGTGCATTGAATACTATGAGAAGTTTGATACTTGATGATTGTTTTGAGATATGAAGATGGTAATATTAGAGTCATGCTAGTTGAGTAGTTGTGAATTTGAGAAATACTTGTGTTGAAGTTTGCAAGTCCCGTAGCATGCATGTATGGTAACCGTTGTGTAACAAATTTGAAGCATGAGGTGTTCTTTGATTGTCATCCTAATGAGTGGCGGTCGGGGACGAGCGATGGTCTTTCCCTACCAATATATCCCCCTAGGAGCATGAGCGTAATGCTTTGTTTTTGATGACTTGTAGATTTTTGCAATAAGTATGTGAGTTCTTTATGACTAATGTTGAGTCCATGGATTATACGCACTCTCACCTTTCCATCATTGCTAGCCTCTTCGGTACCGTGCATTGCCCTTTCTCACCTTGAGAGTTGGTGCAAACTTCGCCGGTGCATCCAAACCCCATGATATGATACACTCTATCACACATAAACCTCCTTATATCTTCCTCAAAACAGCCACCATACCTACCTATTATGGCATTTCCATAGCCATTCCGAGATATATTGCCATGCAACTTTCCAGCATTTCATTTATTATGACACGCTTCATCATTGTCATATTGCCTTGCATGATCATGTAGTTGACATCGTATTTGTGGCAAAGCCACCATGCATAATTTATCATACATGTCACTCTTGATTCATTGCCCATCCCGGTACACCGTCGGAGGCATTCATATAGAGTTATATTTTGTTCTAGTATTGAGTTGTAATCATTGAGTTGTAAATAAATAGAAGTGTGATGATCATCATTAATAGAGCATTGTCCCAAATAAAAAAAAGAATAAAGGACAAATAAAAAGGGAAGGCCCAAAAAATAGAAATAAAAAGGGACAATGCTACTATCCTTTTTTCCACACTTGTGCTTCAAAGTAGCACCATGATCCTTATGATAGAGAGTCTCTTGTTTTGTCACTTTCACATACTAGTGGGAATTTTTCATTATAGAACTTGGCTTGTATATTCCACAATGGGCTTCCTCAAATGCCCTAGGTCTTTGTGAGCAATAAAGTTGGATGCACACACACTTAGTTTCTTTTGTTGAGCTTTCATACATTTACAGCTCTAGTGCATCCGTTGCATGGCAATCCCTACTCCTTGCATTGACATCAATTGATGGGCATCTCCCTAGCCCGTTGATTAGGGCGTCAATGTGAGACTTTCTCCTTTTTTGTATTCTCCACATAACCCCCATCACACTACAAAAAGAAGACACATCCGTGACATTTGGGCCGAACGAATGTTTTTCTGTCATACATATGACAATTCTATGATGATAATTGTGACAAAACCCGGTATCATCATAGATGTGGTGGACTCCTACTTCTATGACAAAAAATCATGACAGAAAATGGGCTTTTCGTCCTGGGCGGGCCGGAGACGCAGCTGCATGACATTCTTTGGGCCGTCCATGACGGAAAAAACCGTGGTAGAAGCGAGGGGGAGGAAAATGTCGGGGAGTTCCCGGTTACGGTCGGAGGTCGGGGGCCGAGCGATGCGCGTTTCTCTCGTATACGTACGCGCGTGTGTGCGAGGCATTGGATCTAACTGAACCAGAGCAAGGCGTTGGGCTCTAATTGAACCCGAGCGATTGCACTGCAGGCTATGCATTACTGAACCCGAGCGATCGATCGATGGCTATTAACTGAACCCAATCGAGCGATTCCTTCGCTACTGATGCTAACTGAAGCCGAGCGATGCTGCCTCTAGGATGAACAGTGAGCGTTGCGGGGGGGGGGGGGGGGGGGGTTGGATGAACAGTGAGCGGTGGCATTGCCTCTGGATGAACAGGACCCCGTGGTGTGGTGGAGGGCTAGATGAACAGTAGACGGTGGAGGGGTGCCCGTGGAGGGGTGGATGAACAGGACCCCGTGGTGTGGAGGGCTGGATGAACAGTAGACAGTGGAGGGGTGCCCGTGGAGGGGTGGTTGAACAGGACCCCTTGGTGTGGAGGGCTGGATGAACAGTAGACGGTGGAGGGGTGGTTAAACAGTAGCCGGTGGAGTAGCGCGCGGTGGAGGCTGGATGAACAGGAGCCCATGGAGGCTGGATGAACAGGAGCCCGTGGAGGCTGGAGGAGGTTGACAGTAGAGATGAACAGTATCCCGTGGAGTCCCGTTTTACGGTACGCCACACCGCTCCCGATGAACAGGACCCCCGTTTGGACCGTAGCGCTCCAACACAAGTCCGTTTCGTCCGTTTTGCGGTACGCCACACCCCTCCCGATTAACAGGACCCCCGTTTCGACCGTAGGAGGTCCGTTTCCTCCGTTTTGCGGTACGCCACACCCCTCCCGATCAATAGGACTCCCGTTTCGACTGTAGGAGGTCCGTTTCCTCCGTTTTGCGGTACGCCAGACCCCTCCCGTTTCCTCCGTTTTGCGGTCCGTTTCCTCCGTTTTGATGAACAGGATCCCGTTTCGAACGTGGCCGGTCGAACACAAGGCCGTTTCCTCCGTTCTGCGGTACGCCAGACCTTGTTTCAATCGCCTGTTTCGTCCAAGCCCTCCCGATGAACACGACGCATGCCGTTGCCTCCCCATGAACACGACGCATTCCGTTGCCTCCCCATGAACACGACGACGACGCTGTTTCTCCATTCTAACCCAGCCATGTACACGAGCCCTGGCTGTACGTATGCGTGAGTAGGCGTTCGAGACCCCGCCCGTATGTACAAATACGTGGCCGTATTTTATTTCTCGCACCCTAGCCGCTGTACGTACGTGTACATGCTACGTGCGCGCCTCTACTACGACACGTGCGCGCCTCTACATCGACAAGTATATATGTATGTACACATTCGTGACCAGAATGACAATGCTACGTACGCTTCGACCAGGTGGGTCCCGACTGTCAGGCACTTCCACTACAAAAAAATACACTTCCGTGATGATACGTGTTTGTCACAGTAGGTCGCGTTTTCTGTCATGCATGTACATCCATGACAAATTTATGACAGAATCAAGATAGTCATACCTGTGCTGTTGTAGAAGTGTTCCATGACATTGCCAAAATTATCATCATGGAAGTGTCCACTTCCATGACGATAAATCGCACGTCACAGAAGTGCTTTCGTCAAGGGTGACCGACACATGGCATCCACCGTAACGGAACGCCGTTAAGCTATCGGGTCAGGTTTTGGATCCGATAACCCATTAACAGCCATGACCAATGGGAAATTTCCACGTGTAAAATTCTTATTGGCCCGACGAAACACGTGTCAGCTCATCAGTGGGTCAGATAGGCGCCTATGATACTTCGACACGTGGCACGGCCCAACAGAGGCCCATTCCTGTGAAAAGGCCGGCCCGTTTGACTTGGTCAAAAGGTGGCGGGCCGGCCCATGGAAAGCTTGTTAACGACCTGTTCGCATATATCCCATTTATAGCCCGCTAACCCAAGGCCCGTTATGCCCTATTCGAATTAGGCCCAGTAGCGTCATCTGGGCCATCCAATATGATGCCAGCCCATTTTCACTTCTGGCCCATGTATGGCCCATGACGTCTTTCGGCCCATATGAGGCCCTATGTAACTCTTGGCCTACTAACGGCCCGTGGTGAAACTGGCCCGTAATGAACAGTGTATCACTTTACACCCATTAACGGCCCGTGGTGAAACTGGCCCGTAATGAACAGTGTATCACTTTATACCCATTAACAGCCTGTTATTCCGTTGGGCCATTTCCAGTCCATGTTATCTTTCGGCCTTCTCAGAGCCCATTTATTCTTGGGCTCATTTCCAGCATTCGTTTACTTACGGCCCGTTATTGTCATTTTCTGCTTGTGGGCCAAATTCAGCCCGTGGTTACAGTCGGCCCGTTTGTGGTCCGTTAATACGTTGGGCCGTTTTCATAGCGTCATCAAATACGGCCTATTAACGATGGTCCGTTATGGTCGGCCCATGAACGGACGATTCCAACTCTAGCCCGTTTACGACCATAATGCGGTCTCTTTGGCCCATGTTTGGCCAATCGATCATACGGCCCGTATAAGGCCCATTGATAATACAGCCCGCAGAAGGCCCATTGTTTCTACGGCCCGTAGAAGGCCCATTGTTTCTACGGCCCGTAGAAGGCCCACTGTTTCTACGGCCAGTAGGAGGCCCAGTGTCACTACAGTAAATATTATCCCATGGTTATTGTGGCCTAGTTTTAAAAAATAGGTTATTGCAGCCACTAGCTAACCGCGGAAAAAGAACTGCAATGACTACAAGCAAACAAATAAACAAGACAACAAGGAAATAAGTAAGCAAGCAACTAACGCTAGGCTATCACGACTATTACACATATTACATCCACTGGGCATCAAAGTTCGCCACGAGTGCAAATATAGGGAACAAAGCAGCATATCATATACACTGGTTGTCAAAGTTGGCGACCAGCGCAAATAAACGCCGCAACAAAACAAATCCAGAACTGAAACCACTTTAGAAGATCTCAAGAAACAATATCCTGGGTACCTATAATGCTGGCAAGATGCTTAGCAAGCTTATTAACTTTCTCTTGTTTGGCGCTTAAATCCTCCAGCGCTTGCTGTTGCACCAGAAAATATGCATCTGAATTCTGCAGGGACTTCCTCAGTCCTTTAGCTTCCTGTCGCAGCACATCTGATCGATGTCTTTCAACTCGAAGTTGAGACTCAAGAAGACGAATTGATTTAGGCAGCGAGTTCGAAGAGCTTGTGCCAGCAGTAGTGGCCAGTAACTCGAACACTACATCAAGACAAGACTTTTGGGTTCCCTCACTGTTATCAAGATAGTTTTTATCAGCTTTCTTGGAGACCAACAAGAATGTTTCACTATCTTGAACCTTATCTGCATTACTTCCTTTACCATTGGATAACACGGTACTGTTCTCCAATATTTTGTCCGCATTCTAAAAGAGAAACAAGCAGACACATCACATGTTTACATTGTTGTATATGAAACTCATTTTGGTAAATGAGCTCAGTAGTAAAGTGGACAGGATAACAACATGAAACAAACATATATCTATGTACCATGGTCACTTTATGGTCTATATCATTCTAGTTTTTGTTGCCAAATCAAGATAGAGACACAGTTCAAATAATATTTGTTCAAGACAAAGCAGAATAGACATAATATAAGTGTGGGTAACTATAGAGCAATAACAACACTTGTAATGTGCATGACATGAGAACATAACTGTTTATTCAATTGAAACTGAAATCAACATAGAGCAGGTTACAACAGCAAATCAGTTAAAGAAACAGGTTTAAAACATACCTGTTGCGCCATTGGAGTTTCAATTCCATCCTTCAAATTTGAAAATAGTTGGTATGAGTAAATACAGTCATGCAAGAGCAAAGGAGTATGAACCATAGCTACAGAACCTGACCTGAGAACAAATCTTCTTCTCCTTTAAGTGTTGAGTTGGGATTCAGAGTGGTGGTCCTCGTGCTTTGGGCACTACAGTTCCCTTACTAACTGCTCGTGTTTGGGTGCTCTGTGGTGGAGACGGTGCTATGTCAACTGGAACTGGGTTACTATCTGCCGGGGTTGGGGTTAGAAGGGGTGTAGCTGGTTCTCTGTCCAACTGGGTAGGGGTACAATCTGCGAGAGTCTGGGTTATGTGTGGTGGATCTGGTCCTTGGGCAAGTACAACCGTGGTTCTATCCGCATCAACTGGTAGCACTATCTTTTCTGAAGACCGTGTTGTTACTCCCTTAGATACTGCCATCATGCTCTCCAATTCAAATGGCTGATAAACAAGAAAATTAATTGAAAGTATAGACATTGTATGATAGACAGGTGCAATGGATAGTGGGGAATAAAAGAGGGCATGAAATAATTCATATTTATGTTGTCTAACCAAACAGGATAGCATGACACAATTTCACATTATGATGGCTAACTAAAAAAGATGGAAAGACATAGTTCAAAATATGAGACTATGTAAACAGAATGACATGACATAACTATATAATGTGTTTATTAAATAGGTTGGCATGCCATAATTCACATACATTCACGGATAGAATGCCATAATTCAAAATATGATGACTGTAAACACTAAACAGGATGAGATGATATAACTATATGATGTCTTTATTAAATGGGTTGCCATGCCATAATTCAGATAGATGATGTGTATGTACTATCTAAACATGATGTCATGATATAATTCAAGTATATGATTTATATAGTAAGCAAGTAAGCAGATGGCAATCCATATATGATGTAAAAACTAAGCAATGCAAGACAACATGCATGACATCGGTAATATAACCCTGCCAAGTTTGAGCATAGACCTCAGGGGCAAAATAGGACTGGTCATCAGTCCCTGAATCCTCCTCTGAGGAGCTCTCTGTAACCAGCAAGGTGTCTGCTTCAGCAGGTAGCATTGTCTGCTCTGAATACCTTGTTTTCACTCTAGATACTTCCATCACCGCTTCAAATGGCTGATGCACAGGAAGAGTAGTTGAATATACAAACGTTGTCGACAAATGGAACACGTAATACAAAAAAATGATAGCATGATATAATTCACATACATGATGATTGGCTAAACATCATGGCATTGCATAATTCACATATATAATGCCTTTGCAACAAGATAGCATTGTATAATTCACATATATAATGTCTTGCAACAAGATGGCAATGCATAATTCACATATTTGGTAATTAGACACTGAACAGGTGGCATTCACACAAAGCATGTCTAAACTAATCAAATGACATAGCAATGTGAGACACCATACGCACGATATGAGCAACATAACCTTGCCAAGTCAGAGCATACACCTTGGGGGGGGGGGAATAGGACTGGTCATCTGTCTCTGAATCCTCCTCTAAGGAGCTATCCGTAACCAGCGAGATATGCGCATAGCATAGTCTGCTCTAAAGACCTTGTTTTCACTCCAGAATTTTCCATCACCATGTCAAATGGCTGATGCACACGAAGAGCAGTTGAATGTAATAACATTGTTGACAAATGTAATATGTAATGAAAAAAAAGATGGCCTGATATAATTTACATATAAGATGACTGGCTAAGCAGGATGGCATTGCAAAATTCACATATATGATGCCTGGCTAAACAAGATGGCATTGCATAATTCACATAAACGATAAATAAACTAAACAGATGGCATTCGCACAAAGGATGTCTAAACTAAGCAGATGACATATTTGATGTATAAAGTAAGCAACGCAAGACACTGTATGCATGATATAACCAACATCAGCATGCCAAGTTAGAGCGAAGACCTCAGGGGGTAAATAGGAGTTGTCTTCTCCTTCTGAATCCCCCTCAGAACAGATATCTTCCTCTCGATTACAATCCTAAATGCGTGGAGTGGGGGGGCTGCCTTTGCGCCTACCATGGAGCGATGTCTGCATGAAATTTTATTGCCACGCAAGGCTCGTCTCTTTTGCTCTACATGTTCAGTTCCATTGTTTACAATAACTGTCATTCATAGGAATAAAACATAGTGAGATTATGTAAGGAGTGCATGCAGAAATCCAGAGTGATGGTAGCAACCCGTGGATAGACCCAAAACCAATAATAGCAGGTAGATAATGGCTTCAGTTAAAAATACAGATAATGGCTTATTTACTGTTCGTTTCCCACCCAACATGAAACTCATAGTAGACACCGGAGATTAACCAGATAGTAGATAGATACTATTGATAGCGGCCCCGATATGTACCCCACAACCATTTAAAAACTCAAGTTTGACCATTAGTTTGGAGCTGACTCAGAGTCTAATCGGTGAACAGGACGATAAAGTAGCATGTAATATTAAGCGATGCATAACGTAAGCAGACACGAAAGAGTGCGACCTCTCTTACGGACCCGTGTAGTCCTCAAGGTCATCTGCTTGGTTGATGATGGTAATGCAGTTTTCATGGCTGCCAGCGGCGGGGAAGAAGATCTAAGGCGGCGAAAGACAGTCTGGAGGCAGGATCCCTGCTGTGCTGGACCCTTCTGTCATTGGAGCAGCTGAGCTGGGGTGGACGACGGCGCAACAGGAGCGGGACAAACCACGCAAGGTTTTCTTTGACAACTATCTGTAAGAGAAGTAATTCTGTAAGGGCTCATTTGAATTGGAGGATTCCAACAATGCAGGGATAGGAAATAGACAGGAATAGGATAGGAATGCACGTGCAAAATAGAGAATCTAAAAACACATGATTTCTGCCAATCTGGGTGTTTGATTCACAACAATTGGAAGATCACAGGATGCAAAGAAGCATGGTGAGATTAAGTCAAACCACAAGAAAATGTACGGTTATAATGCTATTATGCTACTATCTCTTAGTCTTGTGCTTCATGAATAGGAATTTAAAAAGGAGGACAAGTGAAAATTAAAATTCCTATGTTTTTTGTTTCAAGGAGACACTAAAGGAACAAATCCGTGTGCTCAGTGGACAATATATATAATATGTAGAGTAAAAAAGAGATGCAACAAGTGTACAACCTCTTTGGCGAAGCCATGTCGATCTCAACGTGATTGGGTTGGCCGGTGAGGATGCTCCGCCTGACTTTGCTGTCGGAGGAGGGGAAGAAGATCTTAGGCGTCTGGAGATGGAGCCCGAGGTACTGCTCCGCTGTGATGGAGGGTTTCATCGTTGGAGCAGCTCCGGTGAGTTGTGCGACGCCGAGGCTGAAGCAGGACAAGAGAGACAACGAACAACGTTAACCTGAGTGCAATTCTAATAGCATCTCCAATACATGACGTAAAATACATAACCACAAAGTGCTAGATGTAAAAGACATCAGCTGCTCATCTCTGAACTTAACTATCAAAACTGAATTTAACTGTCGAAACTGAACTTAGCTGTCGAAACTGAACTTAACTGTTGAAACTGAATTTTGCTGTCGAAACTGGATTTTGCTGTCGAAACTGAACACACTAGGGTGAGGCTACACGTCGGTCGATTGACTTTTTCATCTCTGGTCAGTCGATTTTGCAGCCGTTGGATACGAAATCAAGGGCCCACGGTTCATCTTCAACCTCCACCCCCCTGAGCCGGCCAAACAGTAGCCCCCCGCCGCCCGCAGCCGGTGGTGCGCCGCCCCGCCCGCCCCGAAAACACTCCCCACCGCCGGTCCGCCGCCGCCCCGGCCATCCTGTTGGGGAACGTAGTAATTTCAAAAATTTCCTACGCACACGCAAGATCATGGTGATGCATAGCAACAAGAGGGGAGAGTGTTGTCCACGTACCCTCGTAGACCAAAAGTGGAAGCGTTAGCACAACACAGTTGATGTAGTCGTACGTCTTCACAATCCGACCGATCAAGTACCGAACGCACGGCACCTCCGAGTTCAGCACACGTTCAGCTCGATGACGTCCCTTCCGATCCAGCCGAGTGTTGAGGTAGAGTTTCGTCAACACGACGGTGTGGTGACGATGATGATGTTCTACCGACGCAGGGCTTCCCCAAGCACCGCTACAGTATTATCGAGGTGGACTATGGTGGAGGGGGGCACCACACACGGCTAAGAGATCCAAGGGATCAATTGTTGTGTCTTTGGGGTGCTCCCTGCCCCCGTATATAAAGGAGCTGAGAAGGGGGAGGGCCGACCTATCTATGGCGCACCCTAGGGGAGTCCTACTCCCACCGGGAGTAGGATTCCCCTTTTCCTAGTAGAACTAGGAGCCCTTCCAAGTAGTAGGAGTAGGAGGGAAGGAAAGGGAAGGGAAAAGGAGAAGGAACGAAGGGTGCGCACCCCTCCCTAGTCCAATTCGGACCAACCCATGGGGAGGGGTGCGGCCACCCTTTGAGGCCTTTCTCTCCTTTCCGGTATGGCCCATAAAGGTCCAATAGGAATTCCTGTAACTCCCCGGTACTCCCGAAAATACCCGAATCACTCGGAACCTTTCCGATGTCCGAATATAGTCGTCCAATATATCGATCTTTACATATCGACCATTTCGAGACTCCTCGTCATGTCCCTGATCTCATCCGGGACTCCGAACTACCTTCGGTACATCAAATCACATAAACTTATAATACAATCGTCACCGAAACTTTAAGCGTGCGGACCCTACGGGTTCGAGAACTATGTAGGCATGACCGAGACACGTCTCCGGCCAATAACCAATAGCGGAACCTGGATGCTCATATTGGCTACCACATATTCTACGAAGATCTTTATCGGTCAAACCGCATAACAACATACGTTGTTCCCTTTGTCATCGGTATGTTACTTGCCCGAGATTCGATCGTCGGTATCTCAATACCTAGTTCAATCTCGTTACTGACCAGTCTCTTTACTCGTTCCGTAATACATCATCCTGCAACTAACTCATTAGTTGCAATGCTTGCAAGGCTTAAGTGATGTGCATTACCGAGTGGGCCCAGAGATACCTCTCCGACAATCGGAGTGACAAATCCTAATCTCGAAATACGCCAACCCAACAAGTACCTTCGGAGACACATGTAGAGCACCTTTATAATCACCCAATTATGTTGTGACGTTTGGTAGCACACAAAGTGTTCCTCTGGTAAACGGGAGTTGCATAATCTCATAGTCATAAGAACATGTATAAGTCATGAAGAAAGCAATAGCAACTTACTAAACGATCAAGTGCTAAGATAACGGAATGAGTCAAATCAATCACATCATTCTCCTAATGATGTTATCCCGTTAATCAAATGACAACTCATGTCTATGGTTAGGAAACTTAACCATCTTTGATTAACGAGCTAGTCAAGTAGAAGCATACTAGTGACACTCTGTTCGTCTATATATTCACACATGTATTATGTTTCCGGTTAATACAATTCTAGCATGAATAATAAACATTTATCATGATATAAGGAAATAAATAATAACTTTATTATTGCCTCTAGGGCATATTTCCTTCAGTCTCCCACTTGCACTAGAGTCAATAATCTAGTTCATATCACCATGTGATTTAACACCCATAGTTCACATCGTCATGTGACCAACACCCAAAGGGTTTACTAGAGTCAATAATCTAGTTCACATTGCTATGTGATTAACACCCAGAGAGTACTAAGGTGTGATCATGTTTTGCTTGTGAGAGAAGTTTAGTCAACGGGTCTGCCACATTCAGATCCGTATGTATTTTGCAAATTTCTATGTCAACAATGCTATGCACGAGCTACTCTAGCTAATTGCTCCCACTTCCAATATGTATCCAGATTGAGACTTAGAGTCATCTGGATCAGTGTCAAAACTTGCATCGACATAACCCTTTACGACGAACCTTTTTGTCACCTCCATAATCGAGAAACATATCCTTATTCCACTAAGGATAATTTTGACCACTGTCCAGTGATCAACTCCTAGATCTCTATTGTACTCCCTTGCCAAAATCAGTGTAAGGTATACAATAGATCTGGTACACAGCATGGCATACTTTATAGAACCTATGGCTGAGGCATAGGGAATGACTTTCATTCTCTTTCTATCTTCTGCCGTGGTCGGGCTTTGAGTCTTACTCAATTTCACACCTTGTTACACAGGCAAGAACTCTTTCTTTGACTATTCCATTTTGAACTACTTCAAAATCTTGTCAAGGTATGTACTCATTGAAAATCTTATCAAGCGTCTTGATCTATCTCAATAGATCTTGATGCTCAATATGTAAGTAGCTTTACTGAGGTCTTTCTTTTGAAGAAATCCTTTCAAACACTCCTTTATGCTTTACAGAGAATTCTACATTATTTCCGATCAACAATATGTCATCCACATATACTTATCAGAAATGTTGTAGTGCTCCCACTCACTTTCTTGTAAATACAGGCTTCATCGCAAGTCTGTATAAAACTATATGCTTTGATCATCTCATCAAAGCGCATATTCCAACTCCGAGATGCTTGCACCAGTCCATAGATGGATCACTGGAGCTTGCACATCTTGTACCTTTAGGATTGACAAAACCTTCTGGTTGCATCATATACAACTCTTCTTCCAGAAATCCATTCAGGAATGTAGTTTTGACATCCATCTGCCAAATATCATAATCATAAAATGCGGCAATCGCTAACATGATTCGGACAGACTTAAGCATCGCTACGGGTGAGAAGGTCTCATCATAGTCAATCCCTTAAACTTGTCTGTCGGTGTACAAAAAGAGGGGGTACACTTTTTGTACCCCTATAACTGTGCACGGGCAGTCAGAGCCGCGCCCACGACCACACCGAGCAAGGCAAGGGAGGTGAGCCAGGGTAAGACCGAAGCTCAAGGGAACTGGAGCAACGCCAAGGCCAAGACCACGAAGAGCCAAGGGACGAGGCTGGCTCACCCGGCAAGATCCTTGCCGGGACCGGCTTTAGCAGGCCCGGCAAGACCCTTGTCGCGATAACTCGCCCCACGCCTACGGAGCAGATCACCCTTGAGTCCACTGCCCCCATGGGGCAAGGATTCGGGAGACGTCTCCGTGGTGGCATGCAGATCTTTGTGAAGAAACACTCAAGATCAGATATGCACTAAGAAGATGATGACCCTTGGCAAAATACCAGCCGAGGAAGACCACAAGACCCCCGGCAAGCGCCTTGCCGGGGACGACGGCAGACACCGTGATAAGACCCTTGCCGGGGCCCCGGCAAGGCCCTTGCCGAGGACGACTACAGGCCACCATCAGGCCCACGCCAAACAAGCCTCCACCGCCGTTCGCATACAGCTGCCGACCCAACCAACTGGGCAGGCACCTGCGTGGCGGCATGCAGATCTTCGTGAAGACACCACCACCGCACCACCTCAGCTGCGTGCCTGCCTACATGGCACCACAAGCATCGCTGGCCAGGGCGCGTGTCGACTGGAGGGGGAGCGGCGATGGACGGGACGGACTTCGCCCCCGTCCCAGATAAAGCATGGGCACGTAAGCAGACGCATTAAATGCACCTTGTCATGTAATGCAAGGGATAACCTCGCATCATTGTACCCTTTCCACGTCCTGTGTGCCACTGTGGCAACCCCTTTTCCTATAAAAGGAGGCCCGAGGCGACCAGGAGAAGGATTCGGCTTTTTTGAGCTCCGCACGCCCCATAGCTAGCTCAAGAACACATATATGCATACACCAAAGTAGGGGTAGGGTTTTACGCATCCTTGCGGCCCGAACCTGGATAAACGAGTCATGTGCTATCTGTTTGATCCGCTCTTCTTTCAACCCCGCGCCCCGCTAACCGTAGTAGGGATTCTTGTGATCCCATAGGTGTCGTTCTCTCCGACATCTTTGGAGCGCCAGGTAGGGGGCGCAGTCGTGAGAATCGGCTCTAGCAGTTAGCCCAGCACTCCTCCATCTTCGTGGCTCTTGGAGAAGGAAGGAGGCCAGAAGATCAGCACTCGAGCGACTGCAAACAGAAGCTAAGTTGCACTAAACCCTGATTTTTTATCTTTCTTATATGAAGTTATTCCCCCCGGAGATGTCACACCTTTGTATGGGAAACCTGCACACCGGGGGGCTCTCCCACGATCGGCAACGCCCTTGCCCTGTTTCGAGTCCGCTCAACAGCTCAGGTGGCTGCGTCGAGAATGGCAGAGTAGCCTTCCATGATCAACAACGCTCTCGATTCTGACTCGAGTCAAGCTTGACAGTTCAAGCGGCCGCGTTAAGAACGGTAAGGTGGCTCGCCCGGCAGCACGCATACCTGGCAGGCCCATGGGGATCCGTCCCCAAAACGCCGCTTGGGGCTTCCGCGCCGGCGAACCTACCCAATCGACGTAGGGTGCACATACAAAGAGAAATTGAATGGGGAAATAACGTGCACAAAAATTAAGAGTACTGCCAAATTTATGTTACATCACATCATTGCTGCGGTTCTAACTAAAGATAAAATTTGTCTTGGTCGTGAACCTGTAGCGGCAATGAAGAACGGGATGCCTAATCCCGGCGCTGGCCTTCCACCCTCTTGATTTCGTCGATGCTGCTGATGATGGGCTTGATGCGCTCCTTGAGCACCGTGAGGTCAGTACCATCCGGCAAGCTATCCATGACGGCTTCGAAGTCGAGGCCGGGATTCCAGTACGCCATCTTGGTGAGGACCTTGGTCATGCCCCCCCGGCAAAGTCGCCGGGCCTCCTCGGCCAACGTGGCCGCTCTAATGGAGTGAAGATAAGCCAAGGCTCCAAGGACGCCCTCGAAGAACTGGGTCAGCTTGGCATTGACGGTCCCGCTGCGCTCAGGGGCATACCTCACGTTTGGCATCCCCATGGTGGCCAACTGCGAGGTGACCCTGCCGGCGACGTCCTCCAGACGGCTGATCCATCTGTTCTCACCAGCCACATATTCCTGGTGGGAGGCGGCCTCGTTCGCCCGCAGCTGCTTCTCCTCCTCTAGGCTCCTGGTCAAGGTCTCCTCCCGAGCCCTGCTCTCCGACAACATCTGCTCGAGATTCTCCAGCTTCAGCTTGAGATCTCTGATGGAGTTTTGCGCTTCGGAGAGCTCCCCAGTCCTGTTGATGACCGCTCCTTGCGCCTCTACCAAGGCGCTGTTGAGCGTGCTCTTCTCATTGGACAGCTTGAGGGCCTGCTCCTTCAGCTCGTCCCGCTCTACCCCCAACTCCTTTACCTTGCCGGCATGGGCCAGAGCCTGGGCATCGAGTGACTCTTTGTGCCTCTGCTCCAGCCCGGAAGTCTGTCGCACGACAAGGGCCTCGAGCTCCTCATCCTTGCCGCGGAGCATTGCGGCAAGCTTCGCCTCACGCGCGGTGAGGTCCTCTTCCTGGGAATCCAATGCGGCTTGATGTTGGTTCCGGGCGGCCTCGGTCGTGGCAGCCAAGCTCACCGCCATTTCCTGGGCCTTCTCGATGTCAGCCATCTTCATGGTGAGCTCTACATTGCGCTTGTCCAATTCCTCCTGAAAGGCCCTCTGCTCCTCACGAGTCTGGTGGAACCAGGTCTGTGTCTCAGCAACGCGCGCCTTGAAGTCCACCTTCGCCTTGTCCACCGTTGCCGTCGTGGACTTAACCTTGTCCATACGGGCACGGTAGAGCGCTTGGACTTTTCGGAAATTGGCCCCCATGGCGCGGAAAAGCTGCTCTTCTAGAGAACCGTCGCCGCCCATGCTCGGTTCATCGACCACCTCGAGCCCGGTGGCGGCGAGCACCTCGCCGTCGAAGACCTCCCCTTCGGCGGGCGCTCGGGAACTTGACACAAGATGGACGAAAAGATCGTCGCCCACCTTCAGATATTTGCCGGGGCCCGAGGTTGTGGGGGAAGGAGGCTGATCATCGACCACCTCTTCCTCGGCTGTGGCCTTGCCAGCCTCCCAGGCAGACCCACCGCTGGCACCCTCGGCAGAAGCCTCACCGGTCGCCCCGGCGCCCCCCGCAGTGGCGTCCCTGGTAGCATCCTTGGCGGCCTCATCGGCGGCGACCTCGTCAGCACCTCTGGCGGCCTCCTCGGCGGCAATCCTGTCGGCCTCCGCCGCGGCCTCCTCAGCAATGTTCCCAACAACAGTATCCATGTCCTCCATATCTACCAAAGGAGGGCCTGGGTAGTAATGGGAGCAATGAAGCCAAGGAAAAGAATGAGGGAAAAACAGAGACGGAGAACAGGCGACTCACTAGTGCCAGGCTGTGAAGCAGAAGTCCCCTCCCCGCCAGTCTTCGGCGCCATGGCAGAGTCACCAGCGCCCAAGTTCCCCTCTTCCTCCATGAGTGTGGGCTTGGTGCTTGACGCCCTTGCCGGGGACGCCCCTCGCGGCGGCGTAGTCGATGGAGGTGGTGTGTTGGGGGTAGCCCTCTGCGGCTCCTCCTGCTGCCGCTCCCCTCCTGCGAACCCGACAAGGTCAGCACCATAGCATCGAACTCTTACCACATGTCGATAAGAGGAGGGTGACGAACTTGCGCTGGGGGCTGTGCTGGGGGCTACTGTCCGGGCTGCTCAGCACCACCAGTGGCGACTTTGAAGCACTAGCTGGGGGCTGGCCGCCCGCCAAGGCTTTGGCCCTCTTTGCCCTCTGGGCCAACGCCTCTGCGTCCCTGCAAAAGCAAAAATGGATCAAGATAGGTGGCATAATTCAGGAACGGAGATGGCAGTGAGAAACAGAGTACTTACTCATCATCCATCTCTTCCTCTTCCACCGCTTTCCTTTTCCTCTTCGGGCTAAGAGGCCCGAGATCAAAAGTGACCCCCACGTCGACATCTGGGTCGACGTCCGCCGGAGGAGGCAAAGAAGGCAGGGTTGGCGCATGCCTGGATGAGGAAGGAGCAGTTGTCTTCCTCCCCCCCGCAACCTTCATCAGCCTCTTCGCCGCCATGGCCCTTGTGTGGCGCCCGGACCCCTCCAGGGTTAATTGAGGCCGCGCAGTCCTGCCGGGCTGGACCGGCTCGCCGGAGCCAGCTCACCACAGGACTCGCCCTCTTCCCGTGGCTGGCGTCGGGCCCGCGTCCTCAGCTTCCCGACGACTCGTCGACCGCGTCTTCGACAAGCGGGGCCCCGGTGTTGGCACTGCTGACCTCCCCGGCGGCCGCCGCCCATCGGGCGAGCTCCTCCTCCTCCACGGCTGCCGCGGCCCTGTCCTCCACGCCACTGGCACTGCCGGCCTCCGCGGCAAGCTGTGCCTCCCTTGCCCTGGCGGCAATGTAGTCCAGTTCCACCTGACTGGTGTCCAGGACAAGCAGCCGCTCGGCGTCAACATTGACATACCCCTCATGCAGAGTATCAAAGAATTCCTGCACTTGGGCGTCATCTGGCGCGGCCCAGCTCTGGACGGGGCCGTGCGCGTTGTAGTCCGGCATCATGGCAATGATGTCAGTCCAACGCGAATTATTGCACAACGGGACTACTTCCGCTGGCAACTTGAACAAGGGCCCCCTGACGGTCTTGCCGGCCTTCGCGGCGGCCCTCCCAGCCTTGCCGGTCCGCTCAATCTCGCCATCATGGCCCACATCGAGCTGGAAGAGTCGTTGGCAGAAGTGGGCATGCTGCATCACCATGAAGTTGTGGTCGAGGCCAGGGCAAAGCAGCATGATATCTGTGGGGTTCGTGAAAAGCCAGGCTGGCCTCCCCTAGTTGTGCAGCGGAGCAATCCGGCGGCGGATAAAGTCCGCCCCGATCATCTCGAGGGTGAGCCCGGCCTCAGTGAGCCGAAGAATCCTGGTGGTGGCGACGGTGAGCTTCTCGTCGTCGGCATCGACATCACGCCAATCACTTCTGCGGATCGGCGGCGCCCGACGGACTTCGCAGAATGCCGACGGGTCTTCTTCTTCAATCCAGCACCACCGACCCCGCCATTCTTCCCACCTCTCCTTCATGGCCCCCTCCGGGTATGCTCCCTTGGATTTCGGAATCCAGACGATGCAACCAGAGATGGCGCCCCCTGTTTGGATCCGAGGGAAGAAGTAATGGCGGAAAAGTGCCGTGTTGGGGTGCACCCCGGCAAAGCCCTCACAAAGGTGCGCGAAAAGAGCCATGCACGCCACGGCATTTGGAGTAAAATCCAAGAGGTGGAAGCCGTAGGTATGCATGACGTCGCTGAAGAAATCAGAAAATGGGGGACAGAGGCCACATGAGAAGTAATCAACAAAGAAGGGGTACCGATTTGGGCCGGCCTCAGCGCTGTTGGCAGAGACGACGCGCGTGGTTGGGTGCCCCGAATTTTCTCCCCGTCTTCAACCCCCATAGGGGCTTGAAGGAGGCCCGAAGCTCGTGTACGTCGACCGTTGAGGGGGAAAAGAAGGCAGATTGCGTCCGCTGCACTGCCAACGCACTCTCCGGCACCTCCACCGCTCCGGCGTCTTTGGGCCCTCCCTTGCCCTAGGTGGATTTAGGCGCCATGACGGCCAAGAGGAGTGAAAAACAGGGGGCGCTGGGGATGCGGCGACGGCAGACGGTGGCGAAAGCTTAGAGAGGAAGGAAAGAGAAGCGGCGATTTTAAGATTGGGAAAGGCGCAAGAGGGGAAGGCAAAGTGAGCAGCGCGCCCGCGGTTATTCCCTTTTACGGGGAAGGTGCGGGCCGCCTCCTTTTTCTTCTCATTAACTGCAACGTGACGCATGCGTGTAGAGAACAACCCCACGCATGCCGCCCACGTCACGCCCACCTCCCCACGCCGCGCCACGCGCGCGAGTCGTGGGAAGCGCAGCGCGCGAAAAATCTTACCGTGGTAAAAACTGCCTCACCTGCCCGTGCACTGTTTTTGGGCCTAGCCCATGAACGCGTTGCGCTTATTTGTGGCCCAGGCCCGGGGCTCCTGTCGGTGTACAAAAAGAGGGGTACACTTTTTGTACCCTTATAACTGTGCATGGGCAGTCAGAGCCGCGCCCACGACCACACCGAGCAAGGCAAGGGAGGTGAGCCAGGGTATGACCGAAGCTCAAGGGAACTGGAGCAATGCCAAGGCCAAGACCACGAAGAGCCAAGGGACGAGGTTGGCTCCCCTGGCAAGATCCTTGCCGGGACTGGCTTTAGCAGCCCCGGCAAGACCCTTGCCGCGACAACTCACCCCACGCCTACGGAGCAGATCACCCTTGAGTCCACTGCCCCCATGGGGCAAGGATTCGGGAGATGTCTCCACGGTGGCATGCAGATCTTTGTGAAGAAACACTCAAGATCAGATATGCACTAAGAAGACGACGACCCTTGGCAAAAGACCAGCCGAGGAAGACCACGAGACCCCCGACAAGCGCCTTGCCGGGGACGACGGCAGACACTGCGACAAGACCCTTGCCGGGACCCCGACAAGGCCATTGCCGAGGACGACTACATGCCACCATCAGGCCCACGCCAAACAAGCCTCCACTACCGTTCGCATACAACTCCCGACCCAACCAACTGGGCAGGCACCTGCGTGGCGACATGCAGATCTTCGTGAAGACACCACCACCACGCCACCTCAGCTGCCTGCCTGCCTACATGGCACCACGGGCATCGCTGGCCAGGGCGCGTGTCGACGCGAGGGGAGCGGCGACGGACGGGACGGACTTCGCCCCTGTCCCCGATAAAGCATGTACACATAAGCAGACGCATTAAATGCGCCTTGTCATGTAATGCGAGGGATAACCTCGCATCACTGTACCCTTTCCACCTCCTGTGTGCCACTATGGCAACCCCTTTTCCTATAAAAGGAGGCCCAAGGCGACCAGGAGGAGGATTTGGCTTTTTGGAGCTCCGCACGCCCCATAGCTAGCTCAAGAACACAGATATACATCCACCAAAGCAGGAGTAGGGTTTTACGCATCCTTGCGGCCCGAACCTGGATAAACGAGTCGTGTGCTATCTGTTTGATCTGCTCTTCTTTCAACCCCGCGCCCCGCTAACTGTAGTAGGGATTCTTGTGATCCCATAGGTGTCGTTCTCACCGACATTGTCGAAAACCTTTCACAACAAGTCGAGCTTTCTAGACAGTAACATTACCGTCAACGTTAGTCTTCTTCTTGAAGATCCATTTATTCTCAATTGCTTGCAGATCATCGGGCAAGTCAACCAAAGCCCACACTTTGTTCTCATACATGGATCTGATCTCAGATTCATGGCCTCAAGCCATTTTGCGAAATCTGGGCTCACGATCGCTTCTTCATAGTTCGTAGGTTCATCATGATCTAGTAACATGACTTCCAGAACAGGATTACCGTACCACTCTGGTGCGGATCTTACTCTGGTTGATCTACGAGGTTCAGTAACAACTTGATCTGAAGTTCCATGATCATCATCATTAACTTCCCCACTAATTGGTGTAGGCATCACAGGAACAGATTTCTGTGATGAGCTACTTTCCAATAAGGGAGCACGTACAGTTACCTCATCAAGTTCTACTTTCCTCCCACTCACTTCTTTCGAGAGAAACTCCTTCTCTAGAAAGGATCTATTCTTAGCAACGAATATCTTGCGTTAGGATCTGTGATAGAAGGTGTACCCAACAGTCTCCTTTGGGTATCCTATGAAGACACATTTCTCCGATTTGGGTTCGAGCTTATCAGGTTGAAGCTTTTTCACATAAGCATCGCAGCCCCAAACTTCCAGAAACGACAACTTTGGTTTCTTGCCAAACCATAGTTCATAAGGCGTCGTCTCAACGGATTTCGATGGTGCCCTATTTAACGTGAATGCAGCCGTCTCTAAAGCATAACCCCAAAATGATAGCGGTAAATCTATAAGAGACATCATAGATCGCACCATATCAAGTAAAGTACGATTACGACATTCGGACACACCATTACGCTTTGGTGTTCCGGGTGGCGTGAGTTGCGAAACTATTCCGCATTGTTTCAAATGTAGACCAAACTCGTAACTCAAATATTCTCCTCCACGATCAGATCATAGAAACTTTATTTTCTTGTTACGATGATTTTCAACTTCACTCTGAAATTCTTTGAACTTTTCAAATGTTTCAGACTTATGCTTCATTAAGTAGATATACCCATATCTGCTTAAATCATCTGTGAAGGTGAGAAAATAACGATATCCGCCACGAGCCTCAACATTCATCGGACCACATACATCTATATGTATGATTTCCAACAAATCTGTTGCTCTCTACATAGTACCGGAGAACGGTGTTTTAGTCATCTTGCCCATGAGGCACGGTTCGCAAGTACCAAGTGATTCATAATCAAGTGGTTCCAAATGTCCATCAGTATGGAGTTTCTTCATGCACTTTACATCGATATGACCTAAACGGCAGTGCCACAAATAAGTTGCACTATCATTATCAACTCTACATCTTTTGGCTTCAACATTATGAATATGTGTATCACTACTATCGAGATTCATCAAAAATAGACCACTCTTTAAAGGTACATGACCATAAAAGATATTACTCATATAAATAGAACAACCATTATTCTCTGATTTAAATGAATAACCGTCTCGCATCAAACAAGATCCAGATATAATGTTCATGCTCAACGCTGGCACCAAATAACAATTATTTAGGTCTAATACTAATCCAGAAGGTAGATGTAGAGGTAGCGTGCCGACCGCGATCACATCAACTTTGGAACCATTTCCCACGCTCATTGCCACCTCGTCCTTTGCCAGTGTTCGCTTAATCCATAGTCCCTGTTTCGAGTTGCAAATATTAGCAACAGAACCAGTATCAAATACCCACGTGCTACTGCGAGCTCTAGTAAGGTACACATCAATAACATGTATATCACATATACCTTTGTTCACCTTGCCATCCTTCTTATCTGCCAAATACTTGGGGCAGTTCCGCTTCCAGTGACCAGTCTGCTTGTAGTAGAAGCACTCAGTTTCAGGCTTAGGTCCAGACTTGGGTTTTTTCTCCTGAGCAGCAACTTGCTTGCTGTTCTTCTTGAAGTTCCCCTTCTTCTTCCCTTTACCCTTCTTCTTGAAACTAGTGGTCTTATTGACCATCAACACTTGATGCTCCTTCTTGATTTCTACCTCCGCAGCCTTTAGCATTGCGAAGAGCTCAGGAATTGTCTTATCCATCCCTTGCATATTATAGTTCATCACGAAGCTCTTGTAGCTTGGTGGCAGTGATTGGAGAATTCTGTCAATGACGCTATCATCCGGAAGATTAACTCCCAGTTGAATCAAGTGATTATTATACCCAGACATCTTGAGTATATGCTCACTGACAGAACTGTTCTCCTCCATCTTGCAGCTATAGAATTATTGGAGACTTCATATCTCTCAATGCGGGCATTTGCTTGAAATATTAACTTCAACTCCTGGAACATCTCATATGCTCCATGACGTTCAAAACATCGTTGAAGACCCGGTTCTAAGCCGTATAGCATGGCACACTGAACTATCGAGTAGTCATCAGCTTTGCTCTGCCAGACGTTCATAACATCTGGTGTTGCTCCAGCAGCAGGCCTGGCACCCAGCGGTGCTTCCAGGACGTAATTCTTCTGTGCAGCAATGAGGATAATCCTCAAATTACGGACCCAGTCCGTGTAATTGCTACCATCATCTTTCAACTTAGTTTTCTCTAGGAACATATATAAAACATAGGGAAGCAACAACGTGAGCTATTGATCTACAACATAGATATGCTAATACTACCAGGACTAAGTTCATGATAAATTTAAGTTCAATTAATCATATTACTTAAGAACTACCACTTAGAAAGACATCCCTCTAATCCTCTAAGTGATCACGTGATCCAAATCAACTAAACCATAACCGATCATCACGTGAAATGGAGTAGCTTTCAATGGTGAAAATCACTATGTTGATCATATCTACTATATGATTCACGCTTGACCTTTCGGTCTCAGTGTTCTGAGGCCATATCTGCATATGCTAGGCTCGTCAAGTTTAACCTGAGTATTCTGCGTGTGCAAAACTGGCTTGCACCCGTTGTAGATGGACGTAGAGCTTATCACACCCGATGTCGGGGGTTGGGTGCGACATATGCCAAGGGATGGCTTATCATGGTGGGGGCGAGTAGAACATCACCGGTGCCTGGAAACGGGATGAGGCGAAGACATGCACGCCGCCGAATCTTACCCAGCTTCAGGGCTCTCCGTGGAGATAACACCCCTATTGCTGCTCTGCGGGGTTTCCGCATGATCACTATGGCAAAGTGTGTACAAGGTTGCTCCTTGAGCTGTTTCCTGGAGGTAGGAGAAGGCAAGGCTAGCTGTCTCCTTCCTATATGATCTGGTCTAGTGCTAATGGATTCGAACCCTTTGCATGGGTGCCCTGGGGGGTTTATATAGGCCTACCCCCAGGGGTACAATGGTAATCCGGCTGGGCGCGGGCCCAGCCGTCAGTCTCTCTGGTCGCCGTCTTCTCCGCCAACTGCTGGAGCCCACCGACTGGCTCGGTACGGAGCCGACAGGCCGTGTCCGCCGCGGGCGGGTCTTGTCGGTTGCGGATTACTGTAGTCGTGCTTCTAATGATGCGGGCTTGGTCGTGGGGTCGTGGCAACAGTACCGCTGCCTGGCGGGAGATCACTATTGCCACTCCCCGTCTCGTCTGGTTAATGGCGCGTGGGACCCGTGGAAGGGGCAGGCTGACTCGTAGGGGCCAACTTCCACTGGGTCTGACTGGTGGCGCTCTTGCTGTCTTCTGGACTCCCGTTGACTGGTGGGACCTGCCGTCCCTGGGTCGTATAGACAGGTCGTCGTGGGTGCAGGACTCTGCCCACTGGTGCTGATGTCAGGGCCGGCATGGCAACAGTGCTGCGCTGGACGGAGATCTCTGCGGGTACGACACACTGTGGCCACGCCTACCCTTGGAAAGGGGAGGGAGTGGGCTTCGCTGTAGCCACTCCCCGTCCCGTCCCTCTTGATGAGGGTATGGGCATTCGTTGGTGCCGCGGGCCAACTCCCTCTGGCCAGCTTGTTTGGAAGCCGCCTGGCCGGAGTCGGCCAGTTTTGATCTTGCCTCCAGGACCCGGCCGCGAGCGAGCAGTCGGCTGCCTCGCAGCCGGCTTCCATAAGGCAGCTCTTCGTCTTGGGGTCTCGAGGGGCGCAGCCTGCCCCGATTTCTTGAAAGGTTCTGGGCCTCGGGTTAGCCTACCCATGGCCCATTACTCCGACAGTAGTCCCCAAAGCTGGTGAAGCGCCGCGGACGATCAGCCAAGGAGCCTCAGCAGTTTCTCTTTCTGGGTGCCCGAAACATGGATCTTGCTTGACGTCTGCCGGGCCGACTAGGAGGAGCCGGACTCGCCCAATTTTGACTTGTCCAATATTTCGAACGTCGCGGCGGGATCCAGGTGGCGTGCTGGCTAAGCTTCCAGGCCACCGCCCAATTCGGGCCCGTCACGTGGCAGCGTGCGGCCTAGCTAGTCTGCCTACCCACGCGCATGACGGGACAGGCCTCCAGGCGGGGCCCGCCACTACCGCGCCTTGGCGCACGAGCAGATCCGCTGCGGCCCGAGCGGACGGTTGGGATTCCCGTGAAGTTACTGCGCGCAGTAACTTTGGCGTGGAAATGTGGGGGTCGTGGGGTCGTGCGCAGAGTAAATCCCATGACCGCCCCCTCGGATTCGCAGCCCATGAGGCTATAAGTAGGGGGAGGAGGGGGAGCGGCAGAGCACGCGCCCCCCTCCTCCACGCTTCTCCTTGCTTCTTCTTCTTCTTCTTTCTCGCACCGCCGCGCGCCCAAGCTTTGCCGAACGCTGCGACGATCCGCTCACGATGAGCTCTTCCTCCGCCACCGCGCCTCCCTCGGTGCACTCCGGCACCTGGGATGGCTCAGAGGTCCACGACGACCACATCGATTTCCTCCGTAAGACTCGTCGGCTCCCCGGCAAGGATTACATGCGGGTACGCCTTGCGCCGAGGGGGAGATCTCTCTGGCGCCAGAGGAGGGCGAGCGAGTTATCTTCCGCTCGCACTGCCTGCATGGCCTGGGGCTGCCGGCGAGCAGCTTCTTCCGCTCCTTTCTGGAGTTCTACGGTCTCCAGCCGCACCACCTCACGCCCAACACGGTGGTGCTGCTGTCTGCCTTCGTCGCCCTATGCGAAGGCTTCCTCGAAGTCCTCCCCACCATCGAGCTCTAGGGGGAGTTCTTCTACTCCAAGCTCGGCACCCAGGCCGCGGGCGTGCCGGCTCAGTGCGGCGCGTTCATTGCCGTGCGGAGGTCGGGAGCCGTCAACCCCTTCCCCGCCATCAAGCTGATAAAGTCGGTGAAGATGTGGCAGAGATCGTACTTCTACGTGAAGAGCGTCTTTGCGGAGGGCGATTGGGTCAATCTGCCGGCTTTCGAAGCCGGCCCGCCGGCTAGGAGGCTGCCCAACTGGTCGTATCGGGCCAAGTCGCTGACGCCCGCGGGAGCCGGCGCTGTCACGCGACTCCGAGTGCTGACGCAGTCAGAGGGCTTGACTGGTCCAGATCTGCTGGCCACCTTCATGGCGCGCTGAGTTCTCCCGCTCCAAGGTCGCCCCACATGATTTGCCAAATGAGCGGGCACCGAGACCCGAGCCGGCTGTGCACCAAGGACATGCCTCACGAGGAGGTAGCCTACATGGTGAACTACCTTTCGGACAGCAAGCTCCTGGAGGATTGGCGGTTCGGCTTGGAGCCGTACTCTCACGCCAACCCCCCGCCCATAGTGAGTTGCCTTTTTTCCTTCTTTCTTTGAATTGTCTTCTTCCTTGCCGAGTTTGTCTTGTCCAACCTGACCAGTCGGCTTTGGTCCGAATCCCCTCCTCCATCCACCAGCCGACACCTCAGGGCCGGCCCGTGAGTTCCTCGCCGACCGGACAGAAAGCGACGTCGATGACCCCGATCTAGGGGCGGCGGCTTTGGAAGACGATGCCGAGGGGGGAGGCGGCTCGGGGCCAGTCTAGAGGACTAGACCGATGATGATGAAGGAGTCATCCCCCGCCACCGGCCAGGAGTCGGCCATCCCGGCGCGGGCTCTCCTGCCGCGCCGGGCGCTCCAGTCAGCGGGAAGAAGCGCAGGGCCGCGCCGACCTTGTTCGGCAGTCGACCGAAGAAGCCCAAGAGCTCGGCCGCGGTGACCAAGCGGGACGAGGCGGCCGCGAAGGCCATCCGCTTCCACAAGGAAGTGAAGATGCCGCTGCTGGTCTCCGCGTGAGTACTCCATCTTTCCGCTTTTATTTTTTCTTTGTAGCTTTGGCTTGAGTCTTTATTTGCTTTCCTTGCTTTAGGGCTCCCCTCACTCTTGAGAGGGTCGCCGCCGCCTCCGTCATGGGGTCGGCGGAGACGTCCGCCACCACTTGGCGGATCGACCCCGTCGCCGACCTCTGGGAGGCGACGGAGCGGAACGCGTAGGAGAAGCACGACGAGGAAGAGGCCGCCCGCCTGGAGAAGGCAGAGGCTGAGAAGGCGGAGGCCTCCGCCTAGAAAAAGCTAGAGGAGGCCGAGGCCGCCGTCGCGGCAAGGCATCAGG
Source organism: Triticum aestivum (assembly GCF_018294505.1). Lineage (NCBI taxonomy): Eukaryota > Viridiplantae > Streptophyta > Magnoliopsida > Poales > Poaceae > Triticum > Triticum aestivum. The sequence goes on from NC_057809.1 coordinate 466,030,072, forward strand.
CTGAGGAAGCCGCGCACCGCCAATCGACGGTGTTTGTCATCCCGCTGAACTCTGCGCCACCGCCCCCGGAGTTCACGGGATAGACTGGGGAAGCCGGTGGCGAGAACCCCATCATGGAGAGGGAAAGGCGGTGATGCCTCCATGCCAGACGTGGTCGTTCCGCCGTTGCTGCCACCGCCGCCGCTGTCTGGAAGCGCGCAAGGTCAATAGCCGGCGGACCCGCCGGTGTCGCCGACTGAAGACGAGGCCGTGGCGAAGCTACTCCTTCAAGTCGGCTCGCCAACGCGCCGCCGTCTTGAGAAGGCAACTTCGACGCCGCGCCCTTTGGAGACCGGCACCGCCAGCTCGGCGATCCCAGACGCCGAAGCGATGAGCGCCGCGCCCATTGGGTGGGTGCGAGGAGGCGGCACGGGCCCGCTGAACCAGGCGCTTATGGACGTCCAGACGAAGCTGCGGGCTGAGGGCGATGCCATCCAGAACTGCACCAAGGCGCATCTGGCGTCGCGGACAACCATCCGGGTACATTTCCTCCTTGTGTTTGTTTTCTTGTTCTTCTCGGTGGGCACGCGGGGGGGGGGGGGGGGGGGGGGGGGGGGCGCTAGCGCACCCACTGGGTGTAGTCCCTGAGTTTCAGGCCGGCTGTTGAGCAGGCGGCTCGGAACTCCAATTGGCGAGTTCCAAGTACTTACTTTTGTCTAAAATGCTTGACACAGGATTCACAACCTCCGTGTCACCGCCTTCAACCGCAACGTTGAAGAGCTGGGCAAGCGGACCGCCGACTTGTCGGAGAGCCGGAGTGAGTCCTCTTTCTTCTTCGCGGGGGCGTGCTGGCGCACCCGTGGGCTGTAGTCCCCGAGATTCGGGCCGACTGCTGAGCAGTTGGGCCGGATCTTCCTGGCGACCTTCTTTTGGTTGATGACTTAACGTCCTCTTTCTTCTTTCTCTTCGGAGGCCAACGCCACTCTTTAGCAGCAGATGGGCGAAGCCAACACCGCCTTGCGTGCCAAGGGGGAGGAGTGCAACAAGCTCGCCGCAGAGCGCGACCTGCTGGCCGCGCAATTGGCAGAGTAGAAGGAGCTGCTTAAGAAGACGCAGAAGGAGGCGGAGGAAAAGGAGATCGCCCTCCTGGCTGAGTTCGTGAGCGAGCGCTCTTCCTGGACTGACAAGGAGGCAATGCTGGCCTCCGGCTTCCACGAGATCGAGGACATCGTCGACGGTGAGCTTCTTCACTTTTTTTCTTTGAGTCGCCGACTGTAGGTCGGGCCGACTCCTGGTTTTTTGACTTGCTCTTCATTCTTTTCGCCTCGGCAGACTTCTTCCCCGGCCACTCGCAGGCCGCCAATCAAGCCATCGAGGCTGATCGCGAGAAACGGAGGGCGGATGGCGCGGAGGTCGCCGCCGATGCCCTCCGGACCCTCGACAAGAAGATTCTGAGCATTGAGGCTCGTCTGCGGCCGGCCCACCGGATGCTGCGCCGACTTCAATGTGTCAGCGCCCAGGTGATTGCTGCCCTGTGGCCAGACATGCAGGCTCCGCGCACCCCCAGTCAGACTGCTGACTGGCTGGAGGTCGCGGCTGGCCGTCTTGAGGCCTGGAAGGGTTCCTCGGCCCGGGCTGGACCACGCCGAGCCTTGGAATTCGTCAAGGTGTGGTACCCGGGGCTGGACTTAGACCGGCTGGCCACACTCCGGGCAGAGGCCCAGCTGGAGCTGGCAGCCGCGGAAGACACCCTCGTCAAGCATGCAGCGGCGATCACCGAGTACACCGACACCAGCATCTTCATCCCCGAGCAGGCTGAAGACGGCGAGGAGGCACCGCCGGAGTGGTTTGGGATGAACCCAGACTACAGCGAGGACTCGGCGGAGGTGATTGACTCCAGCGTCGAGGAGGAAGGCGAGGCGGAGTACGAAGGCGAGACGGAGGCACCAGAAGACGGAGCGGATGGCCAGCCTCAGCTCGACTGCGCCTCCAGCAACGAGCCGCGTCCGACCGATCCGGCTGCCGCCGGAGGTGATCAAGCTGAGACTGTCCAGCCGGCCGCCCCAACGCCTGACACCACCGTATCCTCCGACCCTCCGAACCCGTCTGCCGCTTCCTAGGCTGCCGTCTTATCTTTGTTTTATCTGCTTTAATAGTCTTTGAAGAACTTGTTAATTCGCACAATTCCACCCGCGGGGTGTATTTTGAACTCCTGCTTGAAGACTCGGCCAAGGGCCTTTGTTATGTAGATATTTATCCGAGTTCTGTTTCTTCTTGCTCATTACTCCCTTGGCTTTTTCCTTTGCCGCCTTCCCTTAGTTGCCATCTTTCCAGTCGGACAGCCGCTCTGCGGACTGCTGCTGGGTCAAGTACTTGGCTACTTTGGGAAGGCAAGTACTTAGCCGTTCTAGAGTTTCTTAGCAAGTTGAATAGAAAGCGGCGAGCCGAGTGCTCAAGAGTCGGTTTGCGAAAAGAGGCTGGAAGCCGGCTTAAGCTATGTTTATGCTTTGAGTCCTTAGCCATTTTTCACGTGGACGCCCATTCTTCCTTACTCCGGCCCACCAAACAGTCGCTCTGCGAGCTGCGACTTCTGACAGGAGACGGTTTGGGCGCTACACACTACTTGTCCAGCTGCAGGAAGCATTTCATAGCGCAAGGCGGCAAGTCCCCGGGCCGACTAGTCGAACCCAGTGCCAGGCGGCATAACAAAGAGTAGCATACTCGAAGGCATAATTCTTATCATATAGATAACAAAGTGCCAGTCCCCGAGCTCTTCTCGGGGGGCCCGAAGTCTTGGTACTTTTAATACAAAAGGTAGCATGATACATACTGCATTTAACTGTAAAATCTTCGGAGGAGATTTGCATTCCATGGCCGTTCCATCTCTTTGCCGGAGTCGTCCCTCTTGCGTGCTCGGGGCTTCTGAGTGTCGATCAGGTAGTAGGAGTCATTGCCCAGCACTTTGCTGATGATGAAGGGGCCTTCCCAAGGCTATTCGCTGGATCAGTCGGAGCACAAGGTCGCCCTCTTGGAAAGATCTCGGCCCGACCTTCCTGTTGTAGTATCGGCGCAGGCTCTGTTGGTAGATGCTGGATCGGCTGAGTGCCAACAGCCGACCCTCTTCCAGCAGATCGACGCCGTCTTGACGTGCTTCTTTTGCTTCCTCCTCGGCGTACATGGTGACTCGCGGGGAGTCAAACTCGATGTCCATTGGGATGACGGCTTTAGCACCGTAGACAAGGAAGAAAGGGGTGAAGCCAGTTGACTTGTTTGGAGTCGTGCGCAGACTCCAGAGGACGGCTGGCAACTCGTCAAGCGAACAGCCGGCCGAACGCTCCAGTGGTTCGACCAGTCGAGGCTTGATGCCGGATAGGATGATGCTGTTTTCTCGCTCTACCTGGACGTTTGACTGCGGATGGGCAATGGACGCTAAGTCCAGTCGGATGCCCTGTGTCGCGCAGAAACGGGCCAAGGCGCCTTTGGCAAAATTTGTGCCGTTGTCGGTGATGATGTTGTGTGGTATGCCGTACCGAATTGTGATGTCGGAGATGAAAGTCACTGCAGTCGGACCATTCAACTTCTTGATGGGCTTTGCTTCTATCCACTTGGTGAACTTGTCCACCGCGACAAGTAAGTGAGTTAGGCCACCTCTCACCGTCTTGAATGGTCCCACCATGTCCAGGCCCCAAACTGCAAAGGGCCAGGCGATGGGGATAGTCTTGAGTGCGGAAGCCGGCTGATGCGGCTTGGAGCGGAACTTTTGGCAGCCCTTTGCATTTTGGACCAATTCCTTGGCCTCTTCTAGGGCAGTTGGCCAGAAGAAACTGTGTCGAAAGGCTTTGGCGATGAGTGCTCTTGAGGCCGCATGGTGGCCGCACTCGCCTTGATGGATGTCTTTGAGAATTGCTTGGCCTTGCTCTGGCTCTACGCAACGCTGGTAGACACCAGTGACGCTGCGCCTAACCAGCTCTTTGTTGACTATGGTGTAGGCTGCTGCTCGGTGTTGTACTTGCCGAGCCAAGATCTCATCAGCAGGCAACTCTTTGCTCACCAGGAATTTGAGGATGGGCTGGGCCCATGAGGGTGCTGCTATTTCTTTGACTGCCAAAACTGCGACTTGGACGAGGGCGGCTGGGCTGGGAGGCGACGGGCTGGAGTCTTCAACCGCTTGCTGGATTGATGAAGTCCCTGGGACGACTAGTGCAGCCCCTGGGCCGAGTTCTGGAGTCTTCAGGCTGGTTGCCGCAGTCCCCGGGCCGGGTTCTGAAGTCCCCGGGCCAGCTTCGACTGCGGCGTTTTTGGAGCCATCTGTAAGAATTCTTGTGCCATCTGCTGGAGCTCTGGAGTCGGATCCGACTTCTTAGGGAGGAGCTGACACGAAGATGGAGTCCAATTCTGGTGAGGGCTTGACATACGGCTTGAGGAGGCGTTGAAGGGCGACGCCAGATGGTATCGCTTGGCGAGTGGAGCCGATTCGTGCCAGGGTGTCTGCCTGATCGTTGTCATTTCTTGGCACATGAAGGAACTCGCACCCCTCGAAATATCCACTGAGTTGCTGTACGAGGAAGCGGTAGCTCTCCATGTTTGCATCTTTGGCGTCCCAGTTGCCAAATGACTGCTGGACCACCAAGTCGGAGTCGCCATAACACAGGATCCGGGGAATGCCAACTTCTTTGGCAAGCCGGAGCCCGTGAATGAGTGCCTCATATTCGGCGACGTTGTTGGAGGTAGCAAAATGGATCTGCAGCGCATATTTGAGCTTGTCACCTTTAGGAGAAGTGAGGACAATGCCGGCTCCCAAGCCGGTGCGCATCTTGGCGCCATCGAAATGCATCTGCCAATGGGTGGAGTCGGGCGCTGGCGGTAGGTACTGGGTCTCGGCCCAGTCGACGAGGAAGTCGGCCAGTGCTTGCGACTTGATGGCGGTGCGGGGCTGGTAGTAGATGGTGTAGGGAGCCAGCTCTATGGCCCACTTGGCCACTCGGCCAGAAGCATCTCGGCTTTCGATGATCTCGGCCAGTGGGGCTGTGCAGACCACAGTGATTGGATGCTCTTGAAAGTAAGGCTTCAACTTCTTGGCGGCAAAGTGCACGCCATAGCACATCTTCTGATAGTGGGGGTAGTTCTGCTTGGAGGTCGATAGCACTTCGCTCAGGTAATATACCAGTCTCTGGACAGGTAGTGCCTTGCCTTCCTCCTTGCGTTCCACTACAATGACTGTGCTGACTACCCGGCTGGTGGCGGCGATGTACAGGAGCATGGGCTCCTTAGGAGTCGGAGCCGCCAGAACGGGTGGAGTAGTCAACATCTTCTTCAACTGGAGAAAAGCTTCGTCTGCCTTGTGGTTCCACTCGAAAAAGTGGTCTTTTTCATGAGCTGGTATAAAGGGAGAGCTTTCTCGCCCAGCCGACTGATGAATTGGCTGATGGACGCCAAGCAGCTGGTGAACTTTTGCACATCTAGCAGTCGGCTGGGTACCTCCATCCTCTCAATGGCCTTGATCTTTACAGGGTTGCACTCTATGCCGCGTTCAGAGACCAGGAAGCCAAGGAGCTGGCCGGCTGGTACTCCGAAGACGCACTTCTCAGGGTTGAGCTTGATCTGGAATCGGCGCAGGTTCTCAAAGGTCTCCTTGAGGTCTTCCAGCAGTGTTCCACGCTTTTCCGTCTTCACCACCACATCGTCCACGTAAACGTGGGCGTTTCTGCCGAGTTGCTTGAGGAGGCACTTCTGCATGCAACGTTGAAAGGTGGCGCCGGCATTCCTCAAGCCAAACGTCATGGTCAGGTAGCAGAAGGCTCCAAACAACATGATGAAGGTGGTCTTCAGTCTGTCAGCCGGGTTTAGCTTGATCTGGTGATATCCTGAATATGCATCTAAGAAGCTCAACAGCTCGCATCCGGCCGTGGAGTCTATCACCTGATCAATTCTCGGCAGAGCAAATGGGTCCTTGGGGTAGGCTTTGTTGAGGCTTGTGTAGTCAATATACATCCGCCACTGCTTGTTCTTCTTCAGCACCAGGACCAGGTTTGCTAGCCATTCTGGAAAGAATACTTCCATAATGAAGCCGGCTGCTAGGAGCCGGGCTATCTCTTCTTCGACAACTCTTCTATTCTCTTCTGATAGGCGGCACATGGTACGGGCTCTCGAGGTCCACCACTTCAAACCAAACTGGCTCTCGGCGGAAGTGATCTTTGTCTCCGAAGAGGACATCTATCAGGATCTTGCCGATGGGTGAGCAGGAAAGGCCAGGAACTATGCCATGGAATACAGTCTGGCTGTTCTGAAGCTGTCTTTGCTTGATTCCTAACTTCTCCATGGTGTCCTTGTACAGGAAGTTGATGCTGCTGCCTCCGTCTATCAGCACTCGCGAGAAGCGAGTGGCCCGTCTATCTGTGGCAAAGGTGTCATCCAAGACCAGGGCGTAGGAGCCCGGACTCATCATCACCTCTGGGTGGTCATCTCTGCTCCAGCTGATAGGCTTCTCGGACCAGTGCTTGAACTCTGGTGTCTCTGATGCTACTGCATTCACCTCTTGCTGCTACTGCTGCCTGCTGCGTCGATCATCAGCCACGCTGGTGAACACTACGTAGGCTCCGTGCTCTTCTGGTACTCATCTTGTACTGCGCCTACTGGCCTGACAGCCGGCTGCTGGGGCGGAGGCGGAGGCGGCTGCCCAGCAGGCGGGGGAGGCAGGAGGCCGTCTCCCTTGGCAATCCTGGTGAGCCAGTGGCACTTCCAGGTGGTGTGGTTTGACGGCTTCGCGCCGCTATGGAACTTGCAAGGGCCGTCCAGAGTCTGCTCGTAAGAGAAAGCCGGCAACCAGTTGGGCTTACCGCCTTTCTGTCACTTGGGTGGAGGCTGCCCCTCCGGCTGCTGGTCTTCGACTGTCGCCACCTGCCGGCTGCTGGAAGCTAGTTGTTGGGCCTTGCTCTTGTGGTTGTTCTGCTGTTGTAGCTGACTGGTGTCTCCAGCCGGAGTTCTAGGAGCCTGAGGGGCCACCTTGCCAGTCGCACTAACTTGAATCCCCGCCTTCATGGAGGAGTCGGCCATGGCATACTTATCTACTATGATTAGCAGCTTGTCGAGGGTTTCTGGCTCGTCGCAGAGGAGTTTGTGCTTGAGGAGGGTGCCTTCTCTGCACCCGGCGGTGAAGTACTTGATAGCCTGCACCTCGTGCACGCCCTCGCAAGAGTTCCGAAGCTCGGCCCAGCGCGTGAGGTAGTCGCGAGTCGACTCGTTGGGGCCTTGCACGCACAAGGAAAGCTGGCGAGGCTTGGGAGGTCGCTTGTACATGCTTGTGAAGTTGCGGACAAACACATCGGTGAAGTCGACCCAGCTGTTGATGCTGCGAGGCTTCAGGCTATTCAGCCATGTCCGGGCCGTGCCCTGGAGCATGAGCAGAACATATTTTTACGGCAACACGCTTGTTGCCATTCGCTATGTTGACGGCCGTAGAGTAGTCAACCAGCCAGTCTTCCGGCTTCACGAAGCCGGTGTACTTGGGCGTATCTCGTGGGAGCGTGAACCCTTTGGGAAAGGGTTCGTCTCGAATGCGGGGTTTGAAACAAGGCGGACCCAACTCATCTTCTTCTTCCAGCACCAGGGATTGGTGAAGTCGGTCGATCCGGTGGCGGGCGTCGTTTTCTCTGACTCCCTCTTGGCGGCCAAGGCGGTTGCCGAGAGTCGGATGGTCAACAGGCGGCGGGGAGACTCGCCTTTCCTTGCGAGGAGGAGGAGGCGGACAGTCGTCCCGTTGTTCCACTGCTCTTGGGCGGCCGTCTTGGTCGCGCTCTATGGTGACGCAAGTCCGACTGCGGCTGGCAGCCGGATCCTTGTCTTTTCTTCCGCGGGCGCCGCCAGTCAGCGTCCGAGACGTCGCGCCTTGGTCTCGACGTGGAAGCAGGTCGTCGTTTTGCTGTTGCGGCACCTCTATGCGGCAGCCGGCTTCGTTCTGCGCGGCAGCCACGTCGAGGAGCCGCTGGACTCGCTCTGTCATCAGGCGGCGCTCTTCGCCCTCGAAGTTGTCCAGCTCGTCCGCCGCCGCTTGGGCGGCTCGGATGTTCTCCGCAGGCGTGGCGTACACGGGGCGATTTGCCCCGAACAGATTGGCGATGGCCACATCGCACTGCTGGACCGCGCCTAGGCGACTGGGCCCAGTTGGGGCGGGCGAGCCACCCACAGTGTGATCCATCTCACGCTGGTAGGCTTCTGACAAGCGTCTCATGCTTGCCAGCTTCTTCGCACCTTGGACGAGCTAAAGGCGGCGCGCCTCCAGCGTCTCGGTGCCAGCGTCTTCCGGAATGGGCACGGTCAGGTCTTGCAGCGCCGCATCAAGTGGGTCATGCGCTCCTCCGCCAGGATGCTCGTCATGACCGATGACGAGCACCTCTGTGATGGTGCTTCCATCGCTCTCCACGCAAGGGAGCGACTCGTCATAGACCACCACGTTGGTGGGGAACGCGTCGAGCGACGCGGTGTCGGAGTCGACCAACATCGGGTCGGTGGATCCTATAGACTCCAAATCCACGGCAGGCTCGCCAGTGACGTGGAGTTGATCAAGGAGGCCCACGAGGAGGCTCTCGGGTCCTCCCGTGCCTGCATCGGATGCAGGCTCGTCGGAGAGGCGAACCTCGCCGACAAGATCGGCGAGGCAGCTGGCTGCGCAGGCGATCTCAGCGCCATGCAGCGCGTCGGCGCAGACTCCGTCTGGCATGCCGGGCTGGCTGTGCTCGCCAGGGAGGAAAAGGGTTCCCGTCCAGAGCAGGTCTTCGGACGACGGTGCACCTCGCCCCATGGTGGGCGCCAAATGTCGGGGGTTGGGTGCGACATATGCCAAGGGATAGCTTATCATGGTGGGGGCGAGTAGAACATCGCCGGTGCCTGGAAACGGGATGAGGCGAAGACATGCATGCCGGCGAATCTTACCCAGCTTTAGGGCTGTCCGTGGAGATAACACCCCTACTGCTGCTCTGCGGGGTTTCCGCATGATCACTATGGCAAAGTGTGTACAAGGTTGCTCCTTGAGCTGTTTCCTGGAGGTAGGAGAAGGCAAGGTTAGCTCTCTCCTTCCTATATGATCTGGTCTAGTGCTAATGGATTCGAACCCTTTGCATGGGTGCCCTGGGGGTTTATATAGGACTACCCCCAGGGGTACAATGGTAATCCGGCTGGGCGCGGGCCCAGCCATCAGTCTCTTTGGTCGCCGTCTTCTCCGCCGACTGCTGGGGCCCGCCGACTGGTGGGCCCCACCGACTGGCTCGGTACGGAGCCGACAGGCCGTGTCCGCCGCGGGCGGGTCTTGCCGGCTGCGGATTACTGTAGCCGTGCTTCTAATGACGCGTGCTTGGTCGTGGGGTCGTGGCAACAGTACCGCCGCCTGGCGGGAGATCACTGTTGCCACTCCCCGTCTCGTCTGGTTAATGGCGCGTGGGACCCGTGGAAGGGACAGGCCGACTCCTGGGGGCCGACTTCCACCGGGTCCGACTGGTGGCGCTCTTGCCGTCTTCTGGACTCTCGCTAACTGGTGGGACCCGCCGTCCCTGGGTCGTACAGACAGGTCGTCGTGGGTGCAGGACTCTGCCCATTGGTGCTGATGTCAGGGCCGGCATGGCAACAATACTGCGCCGGACGGAGATCTCCGCGGGTACGGCGCATTGTGGCCATGCCTGCCCTTGGAAAGGGGAGGGAGTGGGCTTCGCTGTAGCCACTCCCCGTCCCGTCCCTCTTGATGAGGGTACGGGCATTCGTTGTTGCCGCGGGCCGACTCCCTGTGGCCGGCTTCTCTGGAAGCCGCCTGGCCGGAGTCGGCCGGTTTTGATCTTGCCTCCGGGACTCGGCCGCGAGCGAGCAGTCGGCTGCCTCGCAGCCAGCTTCTAGAAGGCAGCTCTTCGTCTTGGGGTCTCGAGGGGCGCAACCTGCCCCAATGTCTTGAAAGGTTCTGGGCCTCGGGTTAGCCTACCCGTGGCCCATTACTCCGACACCCGATCATCACATGGTGTCTGGGCACGACGAACTTTGGCAACAGTGCATACTCAGGGAGAACACTTTTATCTTGAAATTTAGTGAGAGATCATCTTGTAATGCTACCGTCAATCAAAGCAAGATAAGATGCATAAAAGATAAACATCACATGCAATCAATATAAGTGATATTATATGGCCATCATCATCTTGTGCTTGTGATCTCCATCTCCGAAGCACCATCATGATCACCATCGTCACCGGCGCGACACCTTGATCTCCATCGTAGCATCGTTGTCGTCTCGCCAATCTTATGCTTCTATGACTATCGCTACCGCTTAGTGATAAAGTAAAGCATTACAGGGCGATTGCATTGCATACAATAAAGCGACAACCATATGGCTCCTGCCAGTTGCCGATAACTCGGTTACAAAACATGATCATCTCATACAATAAAATTTAGCATCATGACTTGACCATATCACATCACAACATGCCCTGCAAAAACAAGTTAGACGTCCTCTACTTTGTTGTTGCAAGTTTTACGTGGCTGTTATGGGCTTAGCAAGAAACGTTCTTACCTACGCATCAAAAACCACAATGATAGTTTGTCAAGTTGGTGCTGTTTTAACCTTCGCAAGGACCAGGCGTAGCCACACTCGGTTCAACTAAAGTTGGAGAAACTGACACCCACCAGCCACCTGTGTGCAAAGCACGTCGGTAGAACCAGTCTCGCGTAAGCATACGCGTAATGTCGGTCCGGGCCGCTTCATCCAACAATACCGCCGAACCAAAGTATGACATGCTGGTAAGCAGTATGAACATCGCCCACAACTCACTTGTGTTCTACTCGTGCATATGACATCTACGCATAAAACCTGGCTCGGATGCCATTGTTGGGGAACGTAGTAATTTCAAAAATTTCCTATGCACACGCAAGATCATGGTGATGCATAGCAACAAGAGGGGAGAGTGTTGTACACGTACCCTCGTAGACCGAAAGCGGAAGCGTTAGCACAATGCGGTTGATGTAGTTGTACGTGCTCACAATCCGATCGATCAAGTACCGAACGCACGACACCTTCGAGTTCAGCACACGTTCAGCTTGATGACGTCCCTCGAACTCCGATCCAGCCGAGTGTTGAGGGATAGTTTCGTCAGCACGACGGCATGGTGACGATGATGATGTTCTACCGACGCAGGGCTTCGCCTAAGCACCGCTACAGTATTATCGAGGTGGACTATGGTGGAGGGGGGCACCGCACACCGCTAAGAGATCCAAGGGATCAATTGTTGTGTCTTTGGGGTGCCCCCTGCCCCCGTATATAAAGGAGTGGAGAAGGAGGAGGGTCGGACCTCTCTATGGCACGCCCTAGGGGAGTCCTACTCTAACCGGGAGTAGGATTCCCCTTTTCCTAGTAGAACTAGGAGCCCTTCCAAGTAGTAGGAGTAGGAGGGAGGGAAAGGGAAGGGAAAAGGAGAAGGAACGAAGGGTGCGCCCCCTCCCTAGTACAATTCGGACCAGCCCATGGGGAGGGGTGCGGCCACCCTTTGAGGCCTTTCTCTCCTTTCCCGTATGGCCCATAAAGGCCCAATACGAATTCCCGTAACTCCCCGGTACTCCCGAAAATACCCGAATCACTCGGAACCTTTCCGATGTCCGAATATAGTCATCCAATATATCGATCTTTACATCTCGACCATTTTGAGACTCCTCGTCATGTCCCCGATCTCATCTGGGACTCCGAACTACCTTCGGTACATCAAATCACATAAACTCATAATACAATCGTCACCGAAACTTTAAGCGTGCGGACCCTACGGGTTTGAGAACTATGTAGACATGACCGAGACACGTCTCCGACCAATAACCAATAGCGGAACCTGGATGCTCATATTGGCTACCACATATTCTACGAAGATCTCTATCGGTCAAACCGCATAACAACATACGTTGTTCCCTTTGTCATCGGTATGTTACTTGCCCAAGATTCGATCGTCGGTATCTCAACACCTAGTTCAATCTCGTTACCGACAAGTCTCTTTACTCGTTCCGTAATACATCATCCTGCAATTAACTCATAAGTTGCAATGCTTGCAAGGCTTAAGTGATGTGCATTATCGAGTGGGCCCAGAGATACCTCTCCGACAATCGGAGTGACAAATCCTAATCTCAAAATACGCCAACCCAACAAGTACCTTCGGAGACACCTGTAGAGCACCTTTATAATCACCCAATTACGTTGTGATGTTTGGTAGCACACAAAGTGTTCCTCTGGTAAACGGGAGTTGCATAATCTCATAGTCATAGGAACATGTATAAGTCATGAAGAAAGCAATAGCAACATAGTAAACGATCAAGTGCTAAGCTAACGGAATGGGTCAAGTCAATCACATCATTCTCCTAATGATGTGATCCCGTTAATCAAATGACAACTCATGTCTATGGTTAGGAAACTTAACCATCTTTGATTAACGAGCTAGTCAAGTAGAAGCATACTAGTGACACTCTGTTTGTCTATATATTCACACATGTATTATGTTTCCGGTTAATACAATTCTAGCATGAATAATAAACATTTATCATGATATAAGGAAATAAATAATAACTTTATTATTGCCTCTAGGGCATATTTCCTTCACATCCCTCTAGGCCCCCTGTGCCGAGCTTTTTCTCCGGCGATCCCCACGCCACCGCCCCGCCAACGCCCCGCCACCGCCGGCGACCACTGCACCTATCCTGAACCCTAAGATAGATAGTGGGGTACCTCTCCGGCGAGCCCCCCTCCCCGCTGCAGCTGGTTCTTCCTTCACCCCGGCGAGCCCCCCACCCCCTGAAAATCGACTGACCCAAAAGTCAATTCAGTCGACTGAAGTGTAGCTAAATCGGAGCAGCATCGCAAGCAAGAGCAAGAGCGAGCGCAGCAGCGCGAGCAAGAGCAATAGCAAGAGCAGACCAGGCAGGGGACCGAGAGCAAGAGCAGAGCAGCAGCGCGAGCGAGAGCTAAAGCAGCAGCAGCTCCTACTGATGTGGACGTTGCTGCCGAGGGAGCGACGCCGTGGAGGAAGTGGCCGGCGACGCCGCCGTGGATGGAGCCGTGCCGTGTCGGCTCGGGACCGAGCGCCGGCAGCATGGTGAGATCAAATCAAGAAGAAAATGCAGCGATTAGTGTAGAACCTCTTTGGTGGCGCCGATTAGGCCGCAGCTTCATCCAAGGAAACGGTGATGACGATGCTCTTCCGGTGGTGCAAGTGAAGACGGTGGTGTGGGAATGGAGGTGGCGCGAAAGACGAGGGGAACATCGGGGCAACTCCTTGGAGGTGGAGGACGGGGTGGCTGAACCGGCGGGACGATGAGATCGACGATGGATCCTCATCCGGTACGGTGGATGAGGGACGTCGAGGTGTTGCTGTGTACGACGTCGTCGGGGAAGTGGCTCCGGCTGGGTGGCGGACGGAGCAGGGTGTGGGGTTTCGTCACGAGTTTTCGCGGCCTCGATGTATGAATGGGTGGGCGGATGGGATGGCAGTGGGGAACCATGGCTTAGAGACGCGCTTGTCCGAAATGTGGGGTAAGTTACGAAAGTACCCCCATCGATTTGAGGCAGTTCTTTCGGTTCAGGGGTACCACGGGCATTTCGCGTGTCAGGATTTCACAGGAGGTGGGAGTTTTCGCGCGCGTTGTAATTTCGGAATAGCAAGGCGCGGGTTGAGATGGAGGGAGTTGTCGGAGCACAACGAGACAAAGATATATCTTAAATATTTCGGGCTAACAAGGCGCGGGTTGAAATTTCCGGACAAGCCTAACGTGTACTGTACCAAATCAATGCGCACTACAAATGTCATTCAAAACTTTGAATTCATGTTATGTTCAATTAAAATATTTCTCTACGTGTATAATGCATGCAACCTACTACTCAAATGAATGTTTTAGTGCATTCCAAACGTATATACTACCGCTTCAATATGAACTAAATTTGAATTCGTTTCTCTATTTGAATAAGATCTACAGTAATGATTGTTGTGAAGTCAAAGCATTTGAATTCATTTCTCTGTTTTAATAAGATCTACAATAATCATTATTGTCAAGTTGAACCATCATTTGTGTATTATCTTCACAGCACACCACATGATTAGTCTCGAGTTACATATGAACTATGTGTACTATATGAACTTGAACTAGATTTTTTGAATCCACTTTATTTAGATTTCAAATAACATTACATTTCTAGCTCTAGCTAGATCTTCATAATCTAAACCATGTCTCATATGTATAATGTGTTATCACATTATGTATGGTGCCCCGCCCCCTACGCCTATAAGTATTTAGATATGAGTTGCAAACACCACACATTACCACAAATTCAAATAAAATGTGAGAATGTTCGATATATAGTATTGTTTAGATTGTTCAATATTTAGTTGTAAGCTGCAAACGCCACACATTATCACAAATTCAAATAAAATGTGAGATTGTTTGATGCATAGTATGGTTTACATTGTTCGGCATTTAGCTGTGAGTTGCAAACGCCATGCATTATCACATTATGGTATAACATGTGCACAGCACGTGTATCACCGCTATATTCATGCATGCAATGTTTAAAACACTATGATCTCCTATTCAAATATATGAATCCGCTTTCATATCAAATTATGATCTTTGTTAGTCTCTTACACCCACACAATCCTCTAACCTTTGTAGCTACCACTAACTTTCTCTCGTGCATGCACACGCCCTCCTCGCCCTCCCCCTCCCTCGGCATTCTATCCACCGGGCACATTCATTTTTTCTTTAGGTCGTTCTCCCAGAGTCTCCACAACTCCTTTCCGACACACACCGATCGATAAACCTCTCCAGCGATGCCTGCCTACAACATACACACACACCTTCAATCTCCTCCTTTATGTGTCCTTGCCTCGTGTCTCTCATACGGTCAGACACACGTGTAAACTCTCGCCCCTCTTTTCATCGATCTCACAACCGCACACTCCTCCCCCTATCTAGCTAGTAGTTGGGCCTCTCGCACCACCTCCTAGCTCCATTCTCTCTGTCTATCCGTCTCGCCGGGCCTTATTTGCCTCTAACAAATGGACGTACACCGACCGATCTCTCGCTATACATATAGCTAGCTAGGTCCTTATAACTCGTTTTTACCCACACGTCAATCGATCTACCTCATTAGTTGTGTCTCTCCCTTCCTCCGACAAACAACAATTGATCTACCGATCTAGTTAGGTTTGCTTACCAAACACATGGTTCCCCTTCATCATCCATGGATGCGTCCCGACAGATCTATCACGCACAGGCACACACAGAAACACATCCCCACTCTTATTGATAACATTGCAGTTCCACCCTCAGTTTGTCTAGTAGGTCTCTCCCACCATCTTCGAGAAGCAACTCCATCACCCATCCAGCACTCTACCCCTCTCCCTCCCTCTCTCTCTCCTCTCTCTCTCTTGTCCCATCATATTTCCCGTCCTTCAGTTATGTATGGATGTCGACCGATCTCCCTCAAGACATAGCTGGGTCTCTCCTTCTCAACACATATACGAGTCGTTCTACCTCTATAGTTAGGCCTCTACCTACCCCTCCCCCCACCCCCTCCCCCCACACACACCGATACATCGAGCGCTCTATTCATGTCTCCCTGCCACACACAAACTTGACATGTGCCCTCTAACGTTCCGGTAGGCCAGTCGCCCTATATCTTTGACTTGCACACACACACAATTTCGATGGCTCTCTTCATCGATCTCGCACCCACCCACTTGATCCTCTCTTCGACTCTATCGATAGCTATGACCCCTCCCTCTCTTCTCGTGGATTGCCCGACCCTCTATGTATGATATGGATAGGCCTCCATTTCACACACATTGCATGCAAAATTTTGTTTGAGATGTCATCGACACATATTCCCACAAATAATTCACGAAATCAACCCCCACCCCACCCCACCCCAAAACAAAAAACACTCACGAACGCGGTTTGTATCTCTCACACACACCCACGTAGGTGGGGGACGTGCACGAAGACAAGAGGTGCATGCACGGAGCACGTACTCCCGTCTCTTTCCCAATCACACCCGCGCGGGTACACGGTGGAGCTCATTTCTGTACGAAAAAGGCAGCCCACGTGGTAATTTGGCACGTGTACTGGTTGTCCACTTGGTGGAGGGAGGATTGGCTACCACGGGTGAACAAACAAATTGCGACTTGACGTGTTATGTTAAAAAAAGAGGCAAACCATGTGGGGCCTACCTTAGAGGCAAGGCTCTATACACTGGAGTACTTTTGATGTGTCCCGTCAACTCGCAAAACGAGGAGAAGCTTGCTTAGTACGCCGTCTCCCCCGCCCACGGGCGTGGTGGCTCGCAGGATGTGGTGAAGCTTGCTTACCACGCCTTACACACGCTCCCTCGCCCATGCGTGCGGTGGCTCGCAGGACGAGGAGAAAAATTTACTACTCCCTCCGTTTACTCCTCATCCCTACTACCTTGGTTATAGAGATTATATCATATTGTTTGGAATATATATATCCTTTAGTAGATTTCAATATGAACTACTAGTACATACTCCAAACACTGATCTATATAGACGTATTTTAGAGTGTAGATTCACTCATTTTGCTCCGTATGTAGCACTCTCCCTCGCCCCTCGACCCTCACCCATGTGGTGGATGTGAAACAATTCATTCGGTCTCATATAGCCAGAACAATATATACTGCACTACCATTATTGCTCGACTTCCCGAAGAGGCGAAGAGCCAATCGCAAGGTTAATATTTTGGAGATGCCAAGCGCAAGGTTATAGGAGAACGAGTAGTAGGTGCCGCGTCATTTATAAATAAAGTTTTTTTCTTCAGTGGCATGTACGCAATATGATAGTTTCATATGGAGAGAAAAGGAAACCGCTCCACTATATACATAGTCAGGACGGGCCAGCCTACACGGTTGCTTGCTGGGGTTGCTCTCTTCACACTCTCTCGCACAAAACGACTGTGGCCACATCTCTAACATCCCGGCGGATCACGTCCGCTTGGGGAAGGGGTGGATGCTTAGTGTAGATGCGGTGGCCGTCACCGACGGCGAAAACCCACTGTCGGCACGTCCCGATCAGGGGTCCCCGCCATTCTCTCTCACAAAGCCGGTGAGGTTGCCTTCTTCCCTTGCTCACTACCGCAACGTGGGCAGTTGCCGCCTCCCGCTGCCCTCCTCAAGGTTGAGCTACATCCCTCAGGCACAACTCCCTTTACAGCCGGCTTGCACCACTGCTCCAGCTGCTCATATCACTCCCTGTGGATATTTATCTACTTCTTTGCCCCGCACATACCTCTACTGGCTTCTACGTACTGTATTTATGATGAGTTTATGTCTCATCAACTAGTCCCAGTAATCTTATTCTAATCACGCTTGTTCAATTTCTTTTCCACAGGGATGCTCATCTCGATTTTGGTGAAACTGCACAAAATGATCCGATGGTCAAAAGGTTGCAAACTTCATTTATTAGGAAGCTCGAACGTTGCCAGCAAATTGAAGCCTGGTCAGGGTTCACGGTTCAAGGGCTAGGGACTGCATGGATCGTTTTTTTCTTTAGCTGCCTCTGTTCCAAAATAAATGTCAACTTTAGTAGTAGTACAACTTTGTACTAAAGTTTGCACAAAGTTGAGACACTTATTTTGGAACGTAGGGAGTACATATTTGCTATGATCTATCAATCATTGAGATGCAATATCATGCATGTTAGTCTCCTTTGTATTTGATGAAATGTTGCAACGGGCAACCTTGGACGCAAGATACATGTAACAGAAGCTGGAAGCTTCATAGCATTGTACAAATTTATCTCGCTAATAAATTACAATACGTACTATACTAGTACTTCCTTCGTTCCTAAATATAAGTCTTTGTAGAGATTTCACCATGAACCACATGAGGATGTATATAGATGCATTTTAAGTGTAGATTCATTCATTCTGTTCTGTATGTAGTGGAATCTCTACAAAGACTTATCTACTAGTAATAGCTAGCCCCCACTACTAGGAATTGTCTATCCTCTCCTTGAGCCACGTCATCAAAATTGATGTAGCCGTTAGATGAAGTAAATCAGTCCATAATAGCCGTCTGATCTAGACGTTGAGAGGCTCCGCACTAAGCCACATGCAAGCATGCAGAAATACCGTGGCACATGCATGTCAGTGGGTTTTAAATCACATCAACATGTCTGCATGCAAGCATGCACCGGTAGCATGCATGTAAGTGAGCTTTTAAGTCCCATTAACATGTCAAAAAAAATATAATCCCATTATGTAGTAGGAGTTGGCTGATCTTTTTTCCTTACGTGGGATGATCTAAATGATGATGGGAGTTTATTTAGTTTGGCTACCACATTTGTCATGTGGTTATAGAGTTTTTTTAGTTCTATGAAATCGATAATTTTGCGCAGAGAGATATACCACTGTTCCGCGCCAACACGCGGGGACTCATCTAGTAATATTTAGGAACATAGGGAGTACTATGTAAAGAGTTAGGTGTCGCACGGTGATAGTGTGAGGTGGGCCATGTAATCACTGAGCCTGCGTGTTTTCACTTCTCTTGCATGCCTCCGTTGTAAGAATGGAGAAAATTGTAATCTAGTAGTAGTATACTCCTACCTCCTTTTGCCGAAAGCGTGGGACATCCAGCAGTCCTACCACCTCAGTAATAAAGACCAATGAGCCGTCAAATCACATAGACCCAGCAGTAAGTTGGACGGACGAAGCAACCATCACTCTTGCGCCAGTGAGAGGTCGCGTCCGCTCTGCCCGGGCATGAATGCGGCACCGATTCTTTGGAGCGTCGCTGACCGTTTTGGGCGGGAAGCGCGTGCGGGCGATGGAGGGGCTTTGGGTGGGCCAGGCTGGTCAGGAGCGGGCATGGCAGCTGTCCGCATGTCCCTACCGGACACGCCCGGAAACGAGAGGATGCACCGACTCTCGCGCCTAAAATCATACACTGCACAACATCTCTCTATAGGAGTAGGTCGATCTGTCGCTCTCTCTAACACACACATGTTGTTAAACACACACACACATGCACCTTGGTCCCGTTGCACCTTCTAACATGACTTATTACACCTAGATGGAGGGAGTAGTAAGTATACGTGATACGGTGGCACGCTAACTTAAGTCGAATACAAGTGCCCAAAATTTATGTGCATGTTATAATAAGGATTCACTTAAAATAGTACGTGAGTGAACAGAGGGATCAATTGGACAGTGTTCCCGAGCAGTAGCGAGATGTGTGAGGTAAGATACACCATTGGCGCTTTTAATTTTTCTTATTAATTTGTTTGTTTCACCCTCTGACTGGTGGGACCCAACGTACTACGTGGAGAGAGGTAAGGTGACTAAGGCTGCATTATTTCTGCACCACTGTGGATAGTCTTACCACCAAAGCCACATGACACAATTATGATTGAAATCCCAATGACTCCCACACACACAAAAAAACACGGCATGCTTGTCACACGAATGCAGGAATGTATAAAAGGTTATTTCCCTCTCGTTGAACATAACGGGAGGGTTGTGTAGCTGGTTAGCCTGTTCGCTCATCAAACTTGAGGTCTCGGGTTCGATAACTACACTTGCACATAATTTGTGCCAGGAAGATTCTTTGACTGGTCAAAATGTTTTCTAGGGTTTGCACGCTTCACACTCTCTCTCCAGTATATATATACACGCTGGAGCCTCAACGCTTGTAGTTGCTCTCTTCACACTCTCTCGCCCTCTCTCGCTGGAGCCTCAGCGCTTGTAGTTGCTCTCTTCACACTCTCTCACCCTCTCCAGATCTAAACAAGACTTCGTTGGCCTCTCTCTCCCCTCACTGCTGCTCAAAGAGCCGGCAGGATCCGTCTGCCGGGAAGGGAAGGAGGCTTAACGATGTCGCCATCGGTGAGGGACTACCGGCGAAGCTGTTCACTTTCCACCTAGCGGCGACGCGGGAGGGCCTCCGACCCCTTCTTCTTCGCCGCCGTCCCGTCGACCACCGAACCACGCCCCAAGAACCTTAAGGTATAATTTACTTACTCCACATGCATTGCTCTAGCTGCATGTATACCATGAATCTAGGACGTGGTTCAAAGAGGAAAGGAGTGGGGGAAAGTAGTGGGAAAAGTTGTATATAGCATGAATCTAGGACATGGTTCCAAGAGGAAATGAAGGGGGAAAGTTGTATAGCATTAATCTAGGACGTGGTTCAAAGAGGAAAGGAATGGGGGAAAGTAGTGGGGAAAGTTGTATCGCATAAATCTAGGACATGGTTCAAAGAGGAAAGGAAGGGGCGAAAGTACTAGTTCAAAAAGGAAAGGAAGGGACAAGGCTGTAGAGTTTGAGTAGGACTAGATTTGTTGCGCTCACATAGGGAAAGGTGTCTAAAGATAACAAAACTGGGACCAACACAAATATGCTCCTTGGTTGTTTGTTCTTTGTTGCAACAGACTATGCATGACCACAGTACATAGGTAGATGCACATGATGCTGGTGCATCCACTATCCCGTGCAACTCATTAGCTATTGTTAATCTAAGGCCCTGTTTGGTTAAAAACTCCTAGTCCCTACCTGCTGGGTTCCAGGGACTAAACATGGACTAGAGGTTATTAAATGACATGCTAAAAGACCATGTTACCCCTAGTAATGAACTAATAGAGACAAGGTGCAATGCATGGCAGGGGCAACTATTGGAAAAAGTCCCAAAAAGACTCCCTCGGGGTCTTCTTTCTTTAGTCCCAAATGCCCACTTTTAGTCCCTAAAAGTCCATCTTGTTTGGTCTAGATGGGACTGACACGGAGTTTTTTTAGTCCCTGCACAAAAATGTCCCTATAAACAAACACCCTCTAATAATGCCGCTGGAAAATTGATGCAATGCCACAATTAAAAGAAAATTACATGTTTAACAAATTTTATTGTTAATATAATCTCTATGTTAATATTAATCAATGCCACCGTTTGAGAAATGCCACTGTCTTGCTTTCTTTCCCATTTAGATAAGGTACATGCTTCTTTTTGTTGGCTTCTATGTCATCCACCGTTATTGACCACTAATTGTTTCCTTTGCACCTCTGTGTAAACAGGGTTATCTGCTTCACCTTGTTGCCATTGTGACCTTTTGTTGCACTACACAAAACACTTTTGTTTTAAGAGTGTTTTGTGCAGTTCAACCAAAATGTCACACCGACAATGTTGCTTGATTGCTTGATCTTAGTGGAACTGCACAAGAGGAGATCTTACTTCCTATCCGTTAAGGCGAATTTGGTTCAGATCTTCTTCTTGTGAGTTGTTTGAATTCCGCATCATGAGAGGTCAGTACTAGCCTTCTTTCACATGATTCTGCAGTGTGCATTCATATGTTGTGCTACTTGTACGATAATGTTGCTTGATTTTAGTGAACTGCACAAATGGAGACAAGACTTCCAATCTGTATGTGCACTGTAATATCCCATTGAGGTAAGATAAGGATATTTCACAACTTCTAACCTGTATTTTACCACTTTCATCAGAAAATTAAGTTTAGTACTATACTTGTGCTCCCTAATTGACATGCCAAATCTTACATTGAAGGCGAAGCTTGTCTGTTATTGAACCAAGTGATGAAGGGGAAGAACAAGTAGAAGAAAAACAAAAATCAACTCCCGGTGCTGTAATGAAGCACTGGAACTGTGATGACACAAGTAATGATATAGTTTTGCATCTTAATTTATTGCTATGGCTGGAACGAGCAATTGTTTTGCCACTGATTTGATGCCACTCTTAATGTAATATGTAATTATCTCTACTTGTGCAAACAGGGATCTTCTTTGAAGATACCATATATTTTAGTGGAACTGCACAAGAAGATGTTGGAAACATTAAACTAATCGAGGAGTATATAGTAAGCCTGGCCACCACCGTAGATAGCAACAGATGGTTTCGGAGAATTGCTTCATCTGTATGCTCTACACAATAATCCTCCTGACAAAGGTTGGTACTCGCCCACTGATTTCATCCATATGATTGAGCTTTGTCATCTCTATTGGTGTTGTGCTACTGTTTAGATACTGTCATGAAAAAGTGGTATTGTCCTTGAGAAGTGCTTCATCTATGTTGTTTTAAATATTTCCTTTCCTTTTTTTCGAGCAAACAGTGATGCTAGCATTTAGTAGTCCTCTTGTCTTTGCACAACAGGATCATCTTCCTCTGAAGAAGAATATGGAGTACGTGAAGTGACTAGTTCTG
This sequence comes from Triticum aestivum, assembly GCF_018294505.1. Classification (NCBI taxonomy): domain Eukaryota; kingdom Viridiplantae; phylum Streptophyta; class Magnoliopsida; order Poales; family Poaceae; genus Triticum; species Triticum aestivum. The sequence goes on from NC_057809.1 coordinate 466,052,264, forward strand.
ATTATGCCAGGATGAAGAAGCCCTGTCTATCTTATCATCAGAAGGAGCAATTGAAGGATGGTTACATTACTCCCCAAAAGACCAAACTAACTTCAGCTCAGAAGGACTGACAAAATCTCCATTTTTTTGCTGTGATGCGCGAGTACAATGTTGTTCTAGGATTCTTTCTGGTGAGTTCCATTTTTCTAAAAGTGTGCTCTACATGGACCATGTATGTGCCTGTTGAAACTGTCAATTCATAGTACAATTTGCTTTATACTAATCACTTTTTTGTATTTGTGCAAACAAGGGTGCTCAGCTTGATTTCAATGGGAACTGCACAAAATGTTCATGAATACATTGAATCATTCATTTCCACCACAAGAAAGGAGGTGCCGATAAGTTCAAGGCGTTGCAACATATAAGGGCGAAATCATACAAGCTACACATGAATTTGGTGGAACTGCACAAAAAGAACAGCTGGTTTATTTAGCACGAGGTGCCATGTCAATGTCCGAACTGATGGCAAACCCTGCCCATTCCACAATCGTAGGCATTTGATATTTTGGAATGGGATAACCTTGTCAAATTTTGCTCATTGATTTTAGCAAGACATGCGTTTGATATTTTCGAATGGGACGCCCTTTGCTGTCAGCAGCGTCGATCAATTTTTCTTTATTCTTTAGTTGTGAAGTAAATATTGCCTCTGACATGTGAGTCGCTGAGATGCATAATCATCGATTGTTTTGAATGTTCTCTATGAATTGCCAGGCCGTAATGTACAGAAATGCTAAAAAGCTGCTCAAACTCTTTGTACTCCTTCTGTTCCTTTTTACTTCGCACATTGTGAAAGTGCATACTTTTTTGTATAAGATTGGTCAAGTAGATATACTTTGACTGCAGACAAAACTTGTATGCAGACTAGAAAGGACCAGAGGGAGTACATGTGAAACTACTGCAAACGAGGTGATCACCCTGGGAATAATGCTAGTACATGTTGTTTTGCATGTTCATCCAATGCCAGTGATACATGAATTCGAACTAATCGAAATAAATTCATTCATACACAGTCGAATTTCATATAAGCATCCCGGATTTCATTACATTTCATACATTCTTCAACTAAAAAGGGGTGCGCTGGAGGTATAATTAATTAACCGAAGCTACCCACTTGTGTCCCTCTGAGCCGAACAGAAGCTTCAATGACTAAACTGTAGGTGCAGTTGTGTAACTGACATGTGGCCTGTTGGGCCCACGTGTCAGTCAGCCAACTGCACCAGCAGTTAAGTAGAAGCAGCATCCTTCTCAAGCATAGCTCTCCGACTCCACGTCGCCGCCAAGAAGCTAACCGGCCGTCAATGGTTAACCCGCCTAGCTTGGCTTCAACCGGAGGGTAGCAGCGGTGGCCTTACTTGGACCCGAGCGGCAGTGACCTACCATGTTCTACTCTTCCTCGTTTTTTGTGTGGCGCGGCCTCGTTGGCAGCGGGGCGGAGCTGGCAATGTCCTCTATCTCGTTGCCGGCGGGCGGCGCCTCAGCGGAGCGGTGGAAATCCTCCCCCACGTTGCCAGCAGGGTGGGGCCTCGGCTGAGCCGGCGATGTCCTCTGCCTCGTTGTTGGCGGGGCGGGGCCTCGGCGGAGTAGGGCCTCGTCGACGCCAGCGGAGTGGGGACTCATCGGAGCCGGCATTGTCCTCTGCCTCGTCCTCGGTCTCGCCAAACAGCGCCTTGCCCGCTTCATCGCCCTCTTTTCTAGCCTCTTTGTAGGCGGCTACAGCCTTCGTCACCCGCATGCAGTACCGCCAGCGCTCGAGGCGGCCCTTGCGGGCAGAGCGGTACGAGTCGAGCAGCGCCTCCTGCTCCGCACGCTCCGCGGTGATCCGCTCCTCCGCCTGGAGGTGCTCCTGGAGGAGATGGTGGTTGTATGCGGCGTCGGCCTGCGCCTTCAGGAACTGCTCCTGACGCATCTGCCTCACACTGTCCATATATTGGGCATGGGCCTCGCCGATGGTCATGGTGCAATGCACCGGAGAGGATGGCGCGGAGGAGGGGGTTGGCATCGGATCATCGACTACCATGTTCTCCATTGGGACGTCGTCGTCCTCCGGCTGCCTGCCGGCCAGCCGGTCGGCAGCAATGGCTGCCATCTCCTTGTGGTCGGTCGTCCAGCCGTCCCAAAGAGCGCTGGAGCGCGAGGAAGCCATGGTGGGCAGTAGTGGTGTGGACAGGAGAAAGGGAACAGATGCGGATGACTGCGGCTATGGCCGGCGCAACAGTTTATATAGCAATGATGGGCGGGCGGAGGGACGGACGTGTGGCGCCGGAGTAGCCGCCTCGGCAACCGTGTATCATTAATGTGGGTGGTAGATGGACGGACGGACGACACTTGTGTCATTTGAAGGCGGAGCAATCGCCTGCACCGGGAAGCGGGGCGGGTGGCACTGACTGTTTCGGGCGGAAAGCGCGCACGGGCGAGGAGATGACTTTACTTGGAGAGGATGACAATGGGGACCCACCAGGTCCATAGCCTCACATACACAAGTGCCTCCTTATTATATATATATATATATATATATATGTATGTATAAAACTATACTCCCTCCGTCTAGGTGAATAAGTCGTATTAGAAGGTGCATCACGACCTAGGTGCAAGCAGATTGGTGGAAAAGAAGAATATTTCTCTCTTCTAAACACAACATTTAATCACAACAGTTAAGAGGATGCCTTATTAGCTACCCATGCAGGCCATCGTAATTCATAGCATGCAAAGCACTTTTATTTCTTGCCTAATAACCGCATGGATGTGCTGCATGCATTGGTCCTTGCCCGAGCAAAAAAAAGGGAGGAAAGGGGTTTCCATGGGAGACAACGAGGCAGAGGTGGAAGCGCTCGCTGGAGTAATTTATTTTGCTTCCTCCTGGTTTCCTGACATCATGGTCCCACACCATTGTCAACCTATGTAGTAGTCAATAAACGAGAGAATTGCACAAGAAGCGGCCGACAGCTGGGACCAAGCAGCTCGAGCAGTATTTGTGTTTTTGAGGTGTGAGCACTGCAGAGTTTTTCGATGTTTAGCCCAGATATTAATTTTTCTCCTCTGAACAACAACGAAAACATCGCTGCAGGTATTAACTGGGCGGGCTGTGGCCCGTCTAGCCCAGGCCAGATACCAGCCCAGATATTAATTTTTTTCAAGCTAAAAATGGCTAGCTCAACTATACTTTTTTTTAGGAATACCCAGGCAAGGTCAAGTTGTTATTCTCCGCCCCGCTGGGCTGCAAATCTTTCCTAGGAGGGATGCATTAGGCTTAACAAGAAAATGGGCTTTAAGAAATAATAAATGGGATGTAATTATAAAAACCGGGCAGTAACTATAAAAATGCACCAAACACGTGATTACTTTATAAAATATTATTTTTGGATATTGAAATTTTTAATTTCATTAATTGTTGCGAGCGCAATGTTTCGTTGGATTTTTACGTAATATAAATTTATATTGAAATTGTATTTAATCTGACTAGAAATTTTGGGATAAAAATATTTCAGATCCCATCAAAATGTGGGAAATTTTATTGAATTCTGTTTTAAACGGTTGGTTGAAATGGGCTGTACTTTTAACAAACTGTAAATGGGCTGTAGTAAATTCCATTAGAATTCAAAAATGGGCTACACATTCTTACAAATCTCAAATGGGCTATAAGTTCTCTGCCACACACTTCTGGCCTTACTAAATTGACGCGTCCCCTAAAAAAATAGAGTTGACGTGTATGCAAGGCTTTGTCAACTTATAGTCAACACACGGTTCTAGCAGCAGTGGCCGTTGGTGTTGGAAATATGCCCTAGAGGCAATAATAAAAGTATTATTATATTTCTATGTTCATGATAATTGTCTTTTATTCATGCTATAACTGTATTATCCGGAAATCGTAATACACGTGTGAATACAAAGACCACAATATGTCCCTAGTAAGCCTCTAGTTGACTAGCTCGTTGTGATCAACAGATAGTCATGATTTCCTGGCTATGGACATTGGATGTCGTTGATGACGGGATCACATCATTAGAAGAATGATGTGATGGACAAGACCCAATCCTAAGCATAGCACAAAGATCGTGTAGTTCGTTTGCTAGAGCTTTGCTAATGTTAAGTATCTCTTCCTTTGACCATGAGAGCGTGTAACTCCTGGATACCATAGGGGTGCTTTGGGTGTATCAAACGTCACAACGTAACTGGGTGACTATAAAGGTGCACTACAGGTATCTCCGAAAGTATCTATTGTTTTATGCGGATCGAGACTGGGATTTGTCACTCCGTATGACGGAGAGGTATCTCTGGGCCCACTCGGTAATGCATCATCATAATGAGCTCAAGGTGACCAATGTGTTGGCCACGGGATCATGCATTACGGTACGAGTAAAGTGACTTGCCGGTAACGAGACTGAACAAGGTATTGGGATACCGACGATCGAGTCTCGGGCAAGTAACGTACCGATTGACAAAGGGAATTGTATACAGGGTTTGATCGAATCCTCGACATCGTGGTTCAACCGATGAAATCATCGAGGAGCGTGTGGGAGCCATCATGGGTATCCAGACCCCGCTGTTGGTTATTGCCCGAGAGTGGTCTCGGTCATGTCTGCATGTCTCCCGAGCCCGTAGGGTCTACACACTTAAGGTTCGGTGACGCTAGGGTTGTTAGGAAGACTAGTATGTGACTACCGAATGTTGTTCGGAGTCCCGGATGAGATCCCGGACGTCACGAGGAGTTCCGGAATGGTCCGGAGGTAAAGTTTTATATATGGGAAGTTGTTAAACGGGCACCGGAAAGTTTCGGGGTTATACCGGTATTGTACCGGGACCACCGGAAGGGTTCCGGGGGTCCACCGGGAGGGGCCACCCCTCCCGGGGGGCCACTTGGGCTGCGTGGGGATAGCAGCCAGCCCCTAGTGGGCTTGGCGCGCCCCCCTCCTTGGGCCCATGCGCCTAAGGGTGGGGGGGGAAACCCTAAAGGGGGCGCACCCCCTTTGCTTGGGGGGCAAGCCCCCCACCCCTTGGCCGCCGCCCCCCCTAGGGTTTTCCCTAGAGGGCCGGCCCCCCTTGCCCTTTCCCCTATATATAGAGGGGTGAGGGGAGGGCTGCAATACACCATAACTCAAGGCGCAGCCCCTCCCCTCCCCAACACATCTCCTCCTCCGTACGTGCTTGGCGAAGCCCTGTCGGAATACTGCCGCGTCAACTGCACCACGCCGTCGTGCTGCCGTTGGAGCTGCCTTCCTCAACCTCTCCTTCCTCCTTGCTGGATCAAGACGGAGGAGACGTCTCCCGTCCCGTACGTGTGTTGAACGCGGAGGTGCTGTCCGTTCAGCACTAGGACATCGGTGATCCGAATCACGTTCGAGTACGACTCCATCATCACCATCTCCTTGGCAAGCTTCCGCTCGTGATCTACAAGTGGTATGTAGATGCAAACTCTCTCCCTTGACTCGTTGCTTAGATGAACTCATAGATGGATCTTGGTGAAACCGTAGGAAAATTTTTAATTTTCTGCAACGTTCCCCAACAGTGGCATCATGAGCTAGGTCTATGCGTAGTTCTCTTTGCACGAGTAGAACACAATTTTGTTGTGGGCGTGGATCTTGTCATCTTACTTGCCTCTACTAGTCTTTTCTTGCTTCGGCGGTATTGTGGGATGAAGCGGCCCGGACCAACCTTACACGTACGCTTACGTGAGACCGGTTCCACCGACTAACATGCACTAGTTGCATAAGGTGGCTGGCGGGTGTCTGTCTCTCCCACTTTAGTTGGAGCGGATTCGATGAAAAGGGCCCTTATGAAGGGTAAATAGAAGTTGACAAAATCACGTTGTGGTTATTCGTAGGTAAGAAAACGTTCTTGCTAGAACCCAATTGCAGCCACGTAAAAGATGCAACAACAATTAGAGGACGTCTAACTTGTTTTTGCAGCGATTGATCAAGTGATGTGATATGGCCAGAAGTTGTGATGAATGATGAATTGTGATGTATGAGATCATGTTCTTTGTAATAGGATTCACGACTTGCATGTCGATGAGTATGACAACCGGCAGGAGCCATAGGAGTTGTCTTTATTTTTTGTATGACCTGCGTGTCATTGAAGAACGCCATGTAACTTACTTTACTTCATTGCTAAACGCGTTAGTCATAGAAGTAGAAGTAGTCGTTGGCGTGACAACTTCATGAAGACACGATGATGGAGATCATGATGATGGAGATCATGGTGTCAAGCCGGTGACAAGATGATCATGGAGCCCCGAAGATGGAGATCAATGGAGCTATATGATATTGGCCATATCATGTCACAACTATATAATTGCATGTGATGTTTATTATGTTTATGCATCTTGTTTACTTAGGACGACGGTAGTAAATAAGGTGATCCCTTACAAAATTTCAAGAAGTGTTCTCCCCTAACTGTGCACCGTTGCTACAGTTCGTCGCTTCTAAGCACCACGTGATGATCGGGTGTGATGGATTCTTACGTTCACATACAACGGGTGTAAGACAGTTTTACACAGCGAAAACACTTAGGGTTAACTTGACGAGCCTAGCATGTGCAGACATGGCCTCGGAACACGGAGACCGAAAGGTCGAACACGAGTCGTATGAAAGATACGATCAACATGAGAATGTTCACCGATGATGACTAGTCCGTCTCACGTGATGATCGGACACGGGCTAGTCGACTCGGATCGTGTAACACTTAGATGACTAGAGGGATGTCTAATCTAAGTGGGAGTTCATAATTTGATTAGAACTTAATTATCATGAACTTAGTCTAAAACCTTTGCAAATATGTCTTGTAGATCAAATGGCCAACGCTCATGTCAACATGAACTTCAACGCGTTCCTAGAGAAAACCAAGCTGAAAGATGATGGCAGCAACTATACGGACTGGGTCCGGAACCTGAGGATCATCCTCATAGCTGCCAGGAAACAATATGTCCTAGAAGGACCGCTAGGTGACGCTCCCGTCCCAGAGAACCAAGACATTATGAATGCTTGGCAGTCTCGTGCTGATGATTACTCCCTCGTTCAGTGCGGCATGCTTTACAGCTTAGAACCGGGGCTCCAAAAGCGTTTTGAGCATCACGGAGCATATGAGATGTTCGAAGAGCTGAAACTAGTTTTCCAAGCTCACGCCCGGGTCGAGAGATATGATGTCTCCGACAAGTTCTACAGTTGTAAGATGGAGGAAAACAGTTCTGTCAGTGAACACATCCTGAAGATGTCTGGGTTACACAACCGTATGACCCAGCTAAATATTAACCTCCCAGATGAGGCGGTCATTGACAGAATCCTCCAGTCGCTCCCACCAAGCTACAAGAGCTTTGTGATGAACTACAATATGCAGGGGATGGTAAAGACCATTCCTGAAGTATTTTCTATGCTGAAGTCAGCAGAGGTTGAAATCAAGAAAGAACATCAAGTGTTGATGGTCAATAAGACCACTAAGTTCAAGAAGGGCAAGGGTAAGAAGAACTTCAAGAAGGACGGCAAGGAGGTTGCCGCGCCCGGTAAGCCAGTTGCCGGGAAGAAGTCAAAGAATGGACCCAAGCCTGAGACTGAGTGCTTTTATTGCAAGGGGAAGGGTCACTGGAAGCGGAACTGCCCCAAATACTTAGCGGATAAGAAGGCCGGCAACACCAAAGGTATATTTGATATACATGTAATTGATGTGTACCTTACCAGTACTCGTAGTAACTCCTGGGTATTTGATACCGGTGCCGTTGCTCATATTTGTAACTCACAGCAGGAGCTGCGGAATAAACGGAGACTGGCGAAGGACGAGGTGACGATGCGCGTCGGGAATGGTTCCAGAGTCGATGTGATCGCCGTCGGCACGCTGCCTCTACATTTACCTACGGGATTAGTTTTGAACCTTAATAATTGTTATTTAGTGCCAAGTTTGAGCATGAACATTGTATCTGGATCTCGTTTAATTCGAGATGGCTACTCATTTAAGTCTGAGAATAATGGTTGTTCGATTTATATGAGAGATATGTTTTATGGTCATGCTCCGATGGTCAATGGTTTATTCTTAATGAATCTCGAGCGTAATATTACACATGTTCATAGTGTAGATGCCAAAAGATGTAAAGTTGATAACGATAGTCCCACATACTTGTGGCACTGCCGCCTTGGTCACATTGGTGTCAAACGCATGAAGAAGCTCCATGCTGATGGACTTTTGGAGTCTCTTGATTATGAATCATTTGACACATGCGAACCATGCCTCATGGGCAAAATGACCAAGACTCCGTTCTCCGGTACAATGGAGCGAGCAACCAACTTGTTGGAAATCATACATACCGATGTGTGCGGTCCAATGAGCGTTGAGGCTCGCGGAGGATATCGTTATGTTCTCACTCTCACTGACGACTTAAGTAGATATGGGTATATCTACTTAATGAAACACAAGTCTGAGACCTTTGAAAAGTTCAAGGAATTTCAGAATGAGGTGGAGAATCAACGTGACCGAAAGATAAAGTTCCTACGATCAGATCGTGGAGGAGAATATTTAAGTCACGAATTTGGCACGCACTTAAGGAAATGTGGAATCGTTTCACAACTCACGCCGCCTGGAACACCTCAGCGAAACGGTGTGTCCGAACGTCGTAATCGCACTCTATTGGATATGGTGCGGTCTATGATGTCTCTTACCGATTTACCGCTATCATTTTGGGGATACGCTCTAGAGACAGCTACATTCACTTTAAATAGGGCACCGTCTAAATCCGTTGAGACGACACCGTATGAATTATGGTTTGGGAAGAAACCTAAGCTGTCGTTTCTAAAAGTTTGGGGATGCGATGCTTATGTCAAGAAACTTCAACCTGAAAAGCTCGAACCCAAGTCGGAAAAATGCGTCTTCATAGGATACCCTAAGGAAACTGTAGGGTATACCTTCTACTTAAGATCCGAAGGCAAGATCTTTGTTGCCAAAAACGGATGCTTTCTGGAAAAAGAGTTTCTCTCGAAAGAAGTAAGTGGGAGGAAAGTAGAACTCGATGAAGTACTACCTCTCGAACGGGAAAGTGGTGCAGCTCAGGAAAATGTTCCTGTGATGCCCACACCAACTGAAGAGGAAACCAATGATGATGATCAAGGTACTTCGGATCAAGTTGCTACTGAACTTCGTAGGTCCACAAGGACACGTTCCGCACCAGAGTGGTACGGCAACCCTGTCCTGGAAATCATGTTGTTAGACAACGGTGAACCTTCGAACTATGAAGAAGCGATGGCGGGCCCAGATTCCAACAAATGGCTAGAAGCCATGAAATCCGAGATAGAATCCATGTATGAAAACAAAGTATGGACTTTGACTGACTTGCCCGATGATCGGCGAGCGATAGAAAACAAATGGATCTTTAAGAAGAAGACGGACGCGGATGGAAATGTTACCATCTATAAAGCTCGACTTGTCGCTAAGGGTTATCGACAAGTTCAAGGGATTGACTACGACGAGACATTCTCTCCCGTAGCGAAGCTTAAGTCCGTCCGAATCATGTTAGCAATTGCCGCATACTATGATTATGAGATATGGCAGATGGACGTCAAAACGGCATTCCTTAACGGGCATCTTAAGGAAGAGCTGTATATGATGCAGCCAGAAGGTTTTGTCGATCCTAAGAACGCTAACAAAGTATGCAAGCTCCAGCGATCCATTTATGGGCTGGTGCAAGCATCTCGGAGTTGGAATATTCGCTTTGATGAGATGATCAAAGCGTTTGGGTTTATGCAGACTTATGGAGAAGCCTGCGTTTACAAGAAAGTGAGTGGGAGCTCTGTAGCATTTCTCATATTATATGTGGATGACATACTCTTGATGGGAAATAATATAGAATTTCTGGACAGCATTAAGGCCTACTTGAACAAATGTTTTTCAATGAAGGACCTTGGAGAAGCTGCTTATATATTAGGCATCAAGATCTATAGAGATAGATCGAGACGCCTCATAGGTCTTTCACAAAGCACATACCTTGATAAGATTTTGAAAAAGTTCAAAATGGATGAGTCCAAGAAAGGGTTCTTGCCTATGTTACAAGGTGTGAGATTGAGCTCAGCTCAGTCACCGACCACGGCAAAAGATAAAGAAGAGATGAGTGTCATCCCCTATGCTTCAGCCATAGGATCTATTATGTATGCCATGCTGTGTACCAGACCTGATGTAAACCTTGCCGTGAGTTTGGTAGCAAGATACCAGAGTAATCCCGGCAAGGAACACTGGACAGCGGTCAAGAATATCCTGAAGTACCTGAAAAGGACAAAGGACATGTTTCTCGTTTATGGAGGTGACGAAGAGCTCGTCGTAAAGGGTTACGTCGACGCTAGCTTCGACACAGATCTGGATGACTCTAAGTCACAAACCGGATACGTGTATATGTTGAATGGTGGAGCAGTAAGCTGGTGCAGCTGCAAGCAGAGCGTCGTGGCGGGATCTACATGTGAAGCGGAGTACATGGCAGCCTCGGAGGCAGCGCATGAAGCTATTTGGGTGAAGGAGTTCATCACCGACCTAGGAGTCATACCCAATGCGTCGGGGCCAATCAAACTCTTCTGTGACAACACTGGAGCTATTGCCCTTGCTAAGGAGCCCAGGTTTCACAAGAAGACCAGGCACATCAAGCGTCGTTTCAACTCCATCCGTGAAAATGTTCAAGATGGAGACATAGAAATTTGCAAAGTACATACGGATCTGAATGTCGCTGATCCGTTGACTAAACCTCTCTCGCGAGCTAAACATGATCAACACCAAAACTCTATGGGTGTTCGATTCATCACAATGTAACTAGATTGGTGACTCTAGTGCAAGTGGGAGACTGTTGGAAATATGCCCTAGAGGCAATAATAAAAGTATTATTATATTTCTATGTTCATGATAATTGTCTTTTATTCATGCTATAACTGTATTATCCGGAAATCGTAATACACGTGTGAATACAAAGACCACAATATGTCCCTAGTAAGCCTCTAGTTGACTAGCTCGTTGTGATCAACAGATAGTCATGGTTTCCTGGCTATGGACATTGGATGTCGTTGATGACGGGATCACATCATTAGAAGAATGATGTGATGGACAAGACCCAATCCTAAGCATAGCACAAAGATCGTGTAGTTCGTTTGCTAGAGCTTTGCCAATGTCAAGTATCTCTTCCTTCGACCATGAGAGCGTGTAACTCCTGGATACCGTAGGGGTGCTTTGGGTGTATCAAACGTCACAACGTAACTGGGTGACTATAAAGGTGCACTACAGGTATCTCCGAAAGTATCTATTGTTTTATGCGGATCGAGACTGGGATTTGTCACTCCGTATGACGGAGAGGTATCTCTGGGCCCACTCGGTAATGCATCATCATAATGAGCTCAAGGTGACCAATGTGTTGGCCACGGGATCATGCATTACGGTACGAGTAAAGTGACTTGCCGGTAACGAGACTGAACAAGGTATTGGGATACCGACGATCGAGTCTCGGGCAAGTAACGTACCGATTGACAAAGGGAATTGTATACAGGGTTTGATCGAATCCTCGACATCGTGGTTCAACCGATGAAATCATCGAGGAGCGTGTGGGAGCCATCATGGGTATCCAGACCCCGCTGTTGGTTATTGCCCGAGAGTGGTCTCGGTCATGTCTGCATGTCTCCCGAGCCCGTAGGGTCTACACACTTAAGGTTCGGTGACGCTAGGGTTGTTAGGAAGACTAGTATGTGACTACCGAATGTTGTTCGGAGTCCCGGATGAGATCCCGGACGTCACGAGGAGTTCCGGAATGGTCCGGAGGTAAAGTTTTATATATGGGAAGTTGTTAAACGGGCACCGGAAAGTTTCGGGGTTATACCGGTATTGTACCGGGACCACCGGAAGGGTTCCGGGGGTCCACCGGGAGGGGCCACCCCTCCCGGGGGGCCACTTGGGCTGCGTGGGGATAGCAGCCAGCCCCTAGTGGGCTTGGCGCGCCCCCCTCCTTGGGCCCATGCGCCTAAGGGTGGGGGGGAAACCCTAAAGGGGGCGCACCCCCTTTGCTTGGGGGGCAAGCCCCCCACCCCTTGGCCGCCGCCCCCCCCCTAGGGTTTTCCCTAGAGGGCCGGCCCCCCTTGCCCTTTCCCCTATATATAGAGGGGTGAGGGGAGGGCTGCAATACACCATATAACTCAAGGCGCAGCCCCTCCCCTCCCCAACACATCTCCTCCTCCGTACGTGCTTGGCGAAGCCCTGTCGGAATACTGCCGCGTCAACTGCACCACGCCGTCGTGCTGCCGTTGGAGCTGCCTTCCTCAACCTCTCCTTCCTCCTTGCTGGATCAAGACGGAGGAGACGTCTCCTGTCCCGTATGTGTGTTGAACGCGGAGGTGCTGTCCGTTCAGCAGTAGGACATCGGTGATCCGAATCACGTTCGAGTACGACTCCATCATCACCATCTCCTTGGCAAGCTTCCGCTCGTGATCTACAAGTGGTATGTAGATGCAAACTCTCTCCCTTGACTCGTTGCTTGGATGAACTCATAGATGGATCTTGGTGAAACCGTAGGAAAAATTTTAATTTTCTGCAACGTTCCCCAACAGTTGGATGTCCATCCAACGGATGCCGTGCTTCTTCTTCAATCTCGGATATTCTAGCTTCACCCGCCCAAAAAATGATTCCTCCCCCTGACATCTGGGGTGCACCGTTTCAGAAGCTGACCTGTGGGCCTACTAAGTTGACGTACCAAGGGCTTTGTCAACTTAGTCAATATAAACGATTCTAGCTGCAGTGACCGTACGATGTCCATCCAACGGCCGTAGTGCTTCTTCAACCTCTGGTCTTCTTGCTCCAGCCGCCCAAAGCAGCACCGGTCGTGTCGCCTGCTCCTACCTCCCGTGGCCGGCTGTGCTGACGCGGAGGCCTCACCGCCCCTACTATTCCCACCGCTGACCAGGCCCTGCGGCGACGGCAGCCTCACACCACAGCCGAACGAGTGAACCCTCATACTCCTCTCCGCGTGGGCATCCACTGCTGCGTCTTCATCGGCTCCGTGTCGTCCCCTTCCTAGGCCTCGCCGTCGTCCACCGCCCTGGTGCTCTCGGCGCAGCGTGGTTAACGTGGTCAAGGAATGACTTCTTGACCACGCCACGCGGAGAGCACCACGGCGGTGGACGACGGCGAGGCCTAGGAAGGGGACGACGTAGAGTCAGGGAAGACACGGCAGTGGAAGCCCGCGTGAAGAGGAGTACGAGGGTTCACTGGTTCGGTTGCGGTGTGAGGCTACCGTCGCCGCAGGGCTTGGCCAGCGGTGGGAATAGTAGGGGGAGGTGAGGCCTCCGCGGCAGCACAGCCGGCCACGGGAGGCAGGAGCATGCAGCACGACCGGCGCTGCTTTGGGTGGATGGAGCAAGAAGACCATAGGTTGAAGAAGCACTACGGCCGTTGGATGGACATCGTACGGTCACTGGAGCTAGAATCGTTCATATTGACTAAGTTGACAAAGCCCTCTGTCCCCGTCAACTTAGTTGGCCCACAAGTCATCCTCCCACTATGGTGGGTCCTAGCTAGCAGGGGGGTATTCATTTTTTGTGCGTAATAAGGAGGCACTTCCTTGCGTGCGAAGATATAGCTGGTGGGTCCAACATGTCAGCGGGGGGAACGTTTTTTCGCAAAATACAGAGGCCCTTCCGGTGGGTCCCAGCTGTCAGGTGGAGGAATCCTTATTTTGCGCGTACAGTCCACGGCCGATGGATGTCGTTCGTTGACCAAGTTGACCAGGCCACGCCGAGAGAACCATGGCGATGGACGACGGCGAGGCCTAGGAAGGGAACAACACGGAGCCGGGGAAGACTCGGCAATGGTTGCCCACGCAGTGGGGAGTACGAGGGTTTGCTGGTCCGGCTGCCCTCGCGGGAAAATAACAGGAGGTGTGGGTGAGTAGAGGAATGGCCTGGCCACGGGAGCCAGCAATGAAATAGGGTGGGGCGGTGCGACCTGTGCGGCAGCACAGCCGGCCACGGGAGGCGGGATCAGGCAGTCCCACCGGAGCTGGTTTGGGCGGCTGGAGCAAGAAGATCAGATATTGAAGAAGCAGCACGGCCGTTGGATTAACATCCAATGGTCACTGCTACTAGAATCGTTTGTGGACTAAGTTGACAAAGCCAAAGTACACGTCAACCTAGTAGACCCACAAGTCAGCCTCCAAATCTGTCCCAAACAGCATATACCTTAATTTAAATTCAATGAAATTTTACCCGCACAAAAACAATGAAATTTAAAATATCAAAATCCGAAAGAAAACAGTATTTTGGAACTAATTGCCTGTTTGCTGTATTTTTTCATTTTACAGCCCATTTATTATTACTTATAGCCCATTTATTATTACTTATAGCTTATTTTCTGGGCAAAATGCATCCCTCCTCGTCTTGAAAGATTTCCGGCCCAGCAGGGCGTAGAAAAGCAAGTAGGCCTACCTTGGTTATTCTGCAAAAAACAAAATAGCTGGCTAGCCATTTTCAGAAAGGAAAAAAACAAACTGGGCTGGTCATGTGCTAAACATATGAAATAAAAGCCTGGGCTAGACGGGCCACGGGTCCCGCAGAACCCAGTTGATACCCTTCTCCGTCCTGAAAAAACAAAATTACTACACGCGCTGCTGGGTCCCTACTGTCATGCTCACCATGTACAGTCATCTCCTTATTCCTCTCGGTTGTTGACCATGTTGACAACACCGGAGGGCGGCACCGTGGCGAGCGAACGAAGGCGGAGGACGATGGTGAGGCCTCGGACGGGAATGAACAGGAGCCGGGGAAGATCACAGCCAACCGTGGGAGGCGGGAGCAGGCGGTCCCACCGACGCTGGTTTGGCTTTGGCGGCTCGAGGAAGAAGAGACTGAAGAAACACGACAGACGTTGAATGTCAATCCAACAGTCAAGGTTGGCACAATCGTTTGTTGACTAAGCAGACACCAAGTAGCATACTTTTTTATATATAGGAAGAAAACTGCGAGGAAAATGTGTTCGTCTGCTATCCTCCTTACAAGGAACGTTCGCCACATAAGTGACTAGCACCCTTGGTTTTCAACCGAGAGGTCTTGGGTTCGAGTCCCAGGAACTCTCAATTTTTTCCTCCTTCCTTCCTCGCAAAAAAGGGAAAGAAAATCAAAGACTTGGGAAGGCGTACAGAACAAGCTAGTGTACCAGTAAAGAGACGTTGCCGAGTTTTAGAAAAAAGAAAGACGTGCTCCTATAGCTGGTTCGAATCCAAACCTAGACTATGACTATATATGGTGCTATGCTACTCTGCAAGTAATGAAACTGACATATCCAACGTTTGCTTCTCCTCTTCTCTACTTACTTTGCCTAGCATCAGAAGCTCTGGCCGCAGCAACCATGTCCGCTAGCTGCTCGTCCACCTGCTCTTCAGTAGGCAACAACCAGATATGCACCAAGTCACCACCCGTACCATTGCTTGTGGGTCTCATCACACCCTCGCCGGCACACGCACCGCAGTCGATTGCTCATCGCAACCCACTGCCGTTGGTGTGGTGCCACTGCTGCAAATCACGCAGAGTCATCCGTCGTGTCTCAACCACAATCCGCAACCCTGGTCGAGTCTTCTACAAATGCCCGAATCATGGGGTAATAATATGTTTAAGTGTTGTTCTGCTGCTTTCAGTTGCTGATTTTTTTAATAGTTTGGTTGATGATCTTCCAATTTGATTCGTGCAGAAAAGGGAAGATTTGTGTGATTTGTATTTCTAGGAAGTTGCTGATGTGGGGGAATGCAACTACGCTGATTATTTGGTTAGCCGAGGAATCCCAATACCAGCAGGTTGGGGTGTTGGACAAATAACTGAAGGAACGGTAGAAGAGGAAGATGCAGAGCAGAAGGTTAAAGATGCAGTTCCTCTGATTATGGCCAAGCAACAGCTGCTGAACGGCCTTGACAACAATGAGGAGATGAAATAGCTTGTGAAGATAATGGGCAAAATTGATGTGCTCTGTAGGATGATTATCTCTTTATTTGCAGTGTATGTAGCACTCATGATGTATTCAGTGGCTACGACATGAGCACTTTGCTGAAACTAGTAATGAATGAAACCTGTGTAGCAGGCTGGGCGTAGTGTAGTTGAAAGTGCAACTATCCCTAGGTGGTTTTGGTAATTCATAACAACATATAGCTCATTGAGCTAATGCTATTCCAAGATGACTATTTCAGGAAAGCTCAATGATTGGCATGGCATGGATGTGAAAGTGGAACCCTCAAAATGCGAAGGACAAAGGATTGGCTCAAGCTCAAAAGCTCAAGACTCTTCATTTTATATTTTAGTGATCCAAGATCACATTGAGTCTTTAGGAAAAGCCAATACTATCAAGGAGGGATGAGGTGTTGCTTAATGAGCCTCTTGCTTCATGTGCTTAGTGATATGCTCCAAAACCCTCAACTACTTTCCCATATCCACATATGACCTAAACCCTAAGCCAAACTCGGTCCTACCGATTCTTTCTATCCGGCGCCACCGAGTTTCACTTGTCATAAGCCACTGCCAAACCCTAGCAATTCGGTTCTACCGATAGGGATCTCGGTCTCACCGAGATGGGATTGCAAACTCTCTGTTTCCCTTTCGTAACTTTTCGGTCTCACCGAAAGAGCGAATCGGTCCCACCGAGATTGCAGTGTAAACTCTTGTTTCCTTTTTGTAACTTTTCGGTCTCACCGAAAGAGCAAATCGGTCCCACCGAGTTTACCTGACCAACTCTCTGGTTAGCTTATTACCAAACTCGGTCTCACCGAGTTTGTGTAATCGGTCTCACCGAGATTACGTTATGCCCAAACCCTAACCATATCGGTCCTACCGAGTTGCATGTCAGTCCCACCGAAAATCTCTAACGGTCACTAGGTTTACCTTTTCGGTCCGACCGAGTTTGTTGATTCGGTCCCACCGAGATTGGAAAACTGTGTGTAACGGTTGGATTTTGTGTGGAGGCTATATATACCCCTCCACCTCCTCTTCATTCGTGGAGAGAGCCATCAGAACACATACACAATTCCAACTCATATGTTCTGAGAGAGAACCACCTACTCATGTGTTGAGACCAAGATATTCCATTCCTACCATATGAATCTTGATCTCTAGCCTTCCCCAAGTTGCTTTCCACTCAAATCTTCTTTCCACAAAATCCAAATCCTATGAGAGAGAGTTGAGTGTTGGGGAGACTATCATTTGAAGCACAAGAGCAAGGAGTTCATCATCAACACACCATTTGTTACTTCTTGGAGAGTGGTGTCTCCTAGATTGGCTAGGTGTCACTTGGGAGCCTCCGACAAGATTGTGGAGTTGAACCAAGGAGTTTGTAAGGCAAGGAGATCGCCTACTTCATGAAGATCTACCGCTAGTGAGGCAAGTCCTTCGTGGGCGATGTCCATGGTGGGATAGACAAGTTGCTTCTTCGTGGACCTTCGTGGGTGGTTGCTTCTTCGTGGACCCTTCGTGGTGGAGCCCTCCGTGACTCGCGCCATTACCCTTCGCGGGTGGAACCCTCCGTGGACTCGCGCAACCGTTACCCTTCGTGGGTTGAAGTCTCCATCAACGTGGATGTAGGATAGCACCACCTATCCGAACCACGGGAAAAACACGTGTCTCCAATTGCGTTTGAATTCTCCAAACCCTTCCTTTACATTCTTGCAAGTTGCATGCTTTACTTTCCGCTGCCAATATACTCTTTGCATGCTTGCTTGAATTGTGTGATGATTGCTTGACTTGTCCTACAATAGCTAAAATCTGCCAATACAATGCTCAAGCTTGTGATATTCTCTTCAACGGATTGTGCCCCGAAGAATTCAACAAAATCAGCCGTCTTGAGAATGCAAAGGAAATTTGGGACACTTTGATTGATATGCACGAAGGTACCGACTCCGTCAAGGAATCCAAGTTGGATGTGCTTCAAAGTCAACTTGACAAGTTCAAAATGAAGGATGGTGAAGGTGTCGCTGAAATGTACTCTAGGCTTGCTCTCATCACAAATGAGATTGCCGGCTTAGGAAGTGAAGAGATGACCGATAGATTCATCATCAAGAAGATTCTAAGAGCCTTGGATGGAAAATATGATACCGTGTGCACATTGATCCAAATGATGCCCAATTACAAAGATCTCAAGCCAACGGAGGTGATTGGAAGAATTGTTGCTCATGAGATGTCACTTAAGGATAAAGAGGAACTTCACAACAAATCAAGTGGTGCCTACAAAGCCTCATGTGAAGCCCCTACATCATCAAGTGAGAAACAAAACTTCAATGAAGAATTGAGCTTAATGGTGAAGAACTTCAACAAGTTCTACAAGAGTAGAAGCAAAGATAGAAGCTTCAAGTCAAGGTCCTACAATGACAAAAGATCTTCTAGTCGAGAGCGAAACTGCTACAGTTGTGGAAGACCCGGACACTATTCCAATGAGTGTACGGCTCCCTACAAGAGAAGAGAAGATTCTCCAAAAAGAAGAAGCAAAGAATCACCACCAAGAGAGAGAAGGAGTAGAGATGATCGTTATGAACGAAGATACTCACGGAGAAGCAAGGATTCGGAAAGGAAGGAAAAATCATCAAGGAGCTACACAAAACGAAGACATCAAGCTCATGTTGGTGAATGGGTATCCGGCTCCGACTCCGACAGCCACTCCGAGAGAAGTTATCACTCCGACTCCGAAGATACTCAAGATGAAGGTGTTGCCGGTCTAGCACTTGTGTCAACCAACTCCTACGACATATTTGACTCACCAAATGAAGGAATTGGAAGATGCTTCATGGCCAAAGGTCCTAAGGTAACACACCCCGAGTATGTTGATTTCAATAGTGATGAAGATGACTTGTTAGGTGATGATTTGCTTGTTGACAACTCTAGTGATGAATACTATGATGAAACGTCAATTAATCATGCTAATCAAGATAAAACGAATGACAATGATAAGGAGAAGATTGAGGCTCTAACTAAAGAACTAAACACTCTTAAGTTAGCTCATGAAACTATCTTCGAAGATCATCGAGAACTTTTAAGAGCTCATGAGAAATTACGCTTTGAAAAGCTCAATCTTGAGCAAGAGCATGAGTTCTTAAAAGCAATCAATGATGATCTCCGCAAGAAAAGTTCTTCTTACATTGCCAAGCGTTTACTCTTATCCACTTACATGCCTCAAGTCAAGTCTAGTAACAAGAACAAGAAAGATTCTTCCTCTAGCAGTAACAATGATCATGCTAAATCCAATATTGTTGCTTCTAGTAGTTCTCTTGATTCCACTAATGATTCTCTTAGCCAAGTTACACTTGAGCAAGAAAATAGCTTATTGAAGGGAATTATAGAGAAAGGAGTGTACAAAAGCCTTGCCGGGAGTAAGCAATTCGAGGAAATTGTGCGCAAGCAAGGAATGCACCGGAAGAATCAAGGTGTTGGTTTTGAACGAAAGTTCAATGCCAATGGAGTTGAGTGGGAAGAAGATCAATACCCCAAGACAAAGTTTGTTCCTCAACAAGAGAAGTATGATACTTCTTTCAAGGGGACACAAGCTCAAGATGATCTTCCACCACAAGACTACAAGCAAAAAGGCAAGGACAAGCTTCAAGAGGAAATTGATGCATTTGAAGAAGCTCCTAAGACCTTAGTCAAGTGGATTCCCAAGACTACTTCAAGTTCCACTTCATCAAGTACGACTACAACTCCAAGGATTCCCATCAAGATGGTGTGGATCCAAAAGAAGAAGAACTAGAGAGTTCTTGAGGGTGACTCCGCCAACATACTTCACTCTTATCATTTTGGCAAGAACAAGTGCAATCAACTTCCACATCTTGCACTAGTTCAAGGAGTCACAAACCCTCTTGTTGGTAAGACAAGGGACAAGGTAACCTAAAAGTTTTCATGGACATCATCTTGTGTGTGCATCACTCTATGTCTATGGATATCCTTGTTTGTTCCTTGTGGGACTAACCCATGTAGGTATTGAAAGTGCAATTCACTCAAATGGATAGCTCCAAGTGATCTACATCAACATTGAGCATCCACATCTTCAACATCTACATGAAGTCATCATCGACAAAACCCGAGGTTAGTTCATCCCTCTAAGGGGGGATATCACATCTAGGGGGAGCTTTACTCTAAGACTTGAGCTAAAGCAACTCTAAAGATGTGAACACAACAATGCTTTATGTAAAAGTGGTAACCCCACTTGAGCTTAAACGATGAGTATGACCTATGATCAAGTGTTCTCACTTGACTCCTAAGTCAATATACTCATATATAGATGACCTTGTCATCGCAAATTGCTTGATAGATGCTAGAATTGGTTGTGCATGCCTTGTCACATATTTCATTTGCCATCTTATTGTGTGAGCATGCTGGTTGCATATTTTACTCATTCGAGGACATCCACTTGTTGTTTTGATTGTTTGGTTTTATTTCCTTTTGCCAAGTGGATGGACAAGAATGCCTAAGAACCTCCTCTAGCTATCTATGCTTTTCTCGTCTCAAACTCTATTCATGCTACATCACAAAATTTGATCAAGTCAGATTCGAACCACTCTGTGTGAGGAGCGCTCGGAGTCCCCGATTCGTCATAGACTTAAACTTCCAAAACCTCTTTATGATTCTCGGTCTGACCGATACCCTACTTTCGGTCCTACCGAGATCATTAAGTTGATCTAGGTTTTCGATCTCGGTGCAACCGATTTGAACCATTCGGTCACACCGAGTTGCAACAACTGTATACAGTTTTGCATCTCGGTGCCACCGAGTTGTTCCACTCGGTCACACCGACAGGGTCGGGCTATATATAGTCACGGGCAAAAATTTGGAAATTTCTCCGAACCCCTTCGCCCGCGCGATAGCCTGCTCTGCCAACTTGGTCTCCGGATCGTCTCCTCGCCGCCAGCCGCCTCCAGTCGCTGGTCTCCGTCGCCGTCAACGGAAATTCAACCCCGCCGTTGCCGCCGTAGCGAGTCTCCGCCGAACTAGGGTATGGACTCGATCTTTGTGCTATTCCCCAATCCGATTCTTAGCACATTGTGATCATCATGATTCTTGCCACGTTTGTTAAACTTCTATCCAGTCAATGAACTCGTAGATTAGGTTTAATTCGAAAATTTTAGGGTTAGGTTTCCGCCGAAACCATCTCGGACCCACCGAGTTGAAAAACTCGGTCCCACCGATTTGGCTTATGCCATTGCACAAGTGAGACTCGGTCTGACCGAGAATTACTTATCGGTGTGACCGATTTTGGAACTCTGTGAAACCCTAGCAGTCTCGGTGCCACCGAACTGTGACTCGGTCTGACCGAGTTCACTAGTTTAGGTGCCAAAACTGCTTCGGTATCACCGAGTTTAGAAATCGGTAGATCCGAGATGCTTTCAGTGGGAAACTAAAACTAAGTTTTTGAATTATTCTTTTGCAAAAATCTCTGCATTTTGTGATGCTTATCCACTCTATCTCATCTATAACCTATTCACAGGGTCAGCAGTCAGAGTTTGCATCATGTCAGACCAAAGTGATAGCCAGAACTTGTCAGAGCAGCAAGTGCAGATGAGTGAGGGCACTAGTCCCTCAAGTTCCTCAGATGATGGCAGCAGGAGCACCCCTAGCAATCTGCCTAAAGCTGCCACAAGACAGAGAAAGAAGAGAACCTCAGACTCAGAAGATGAGGATTATGTGGCAGAAGAGGAAGCAACTTCCAAGAGAGTTGAGCCAGCACAGGGCATAAAACCAGGGATGAAGATCAAAAGGCCAGCAGGCAGGCAGCCTATGTCAAAGGCCAGAGCTTCTACTGAGAAGCCCACTCCCATTGAGCCAGTTGCTGCTGAAGGCAAGAAGAGGAAAGAAAGGGTGAAGAAAACTGTAGCTAGAGTGCTTGGCAAGGCTTCCATCATGGAAGATGAGGAGGAAGAAGAAGAGGTAGCTGCACCAGCACCTAAGGCACCCAAGCTGATGGGTGATGCCATAAGAACAGGGGCAGCTGCTTCCAAGGCCAAGCCAGCTCCAAAGCACAAGCCAAGAAGGAGAAGGCGAGGAAGGAGAAAGCTGCCAAGATGCCTACTCAAGAGGAGGCATCTGAATATTTCCTGAAAACCAAACAAGAGCAGCTTGGTTACTTGATTGCATCCACCCTGCGGATTGAGCAAGGACTAGCCACCCTAACTCAGAACCAGGCAAGCTTAGAGAGGATCATGGAACAAAAGTTCTATGACTTGGATGTCAAAGTGACAGAGATTCAGACTGCAGTGGAGCAACTCCAGGATGACATGCAGGAGAGGAGAGGCAAGACTACAACTGATGCCTTTGCTAGAGTGGCACGAGGTCCGAGGTCATCTGCAGTGCCAGTTGCTGACCCTAGAGCCACCATGTCTGCACCAGCTACAGCCTCAGTTCCACCAGCTCCAGCGTTCACTTCAGCCTCGACTCCGACCACGTCTACAGAAGGCTTCGTCCTTGGAGTGCTCTGGACTCCACCACCACCTAAAGATCAAGCCTGAGTGTCGACTTAGCACTATGCATTTTCTAGGAACTTTTTGGTAACTTGTTGCCAAAAGGGGGAGAAAATGTATAGATCATAGGCTTCGAGAGAGAGTGTTGCTTTTATTCTCTCTTGTTTTATTTGGTGGTTTTTCGAACTTTGTTTGCTTTTGTGTGAGATACTATGTCATTGCTCGTGAGACATTGATGATCATGTGTTTGATCATAAGCTACACTTAATGTTTGCTTAATATTATCATCTTATCTATCTTATGTGATCATTCACTATTCTTGGTGATGAGTGCATGTATTTCATTCTTATCATTTTAAGCGCTCCACCAAGATGTATGTGACATGGAAGAGTAACCCATGACTCTAACTCTTTGTGCATTTGCAGTCCAAAGCAAATTTTAAATATGCACAAATTTAGGGGGAGCTCTTACTTGTCACATACTTCTCAAAGCGACGATATATTTCATGCTTATTATCATTTGTCGAAGCTTTGATCTATATGTTGTCATCAATTACCAAAAAGGGGGAGATTGAAAGTGCAACTATCCCTAGGTGGTTTTGGTAATTCATAACAACATATAGCTCATTGAGCTAATGCTATTCCAAGATGACTATTTCAGGAAAGCTCAATGATTGGCATGGCATGGATGTGAAAGTGGAACCCTCAAAATGCTAAGGACAAAGGATTGGCTCAAGCTCAAAAGCTCAAGACTCTTCATTTTATATTTTAGTGATCCAAGATCACATTGAGTCTTTAGGAAAAGCCAATACTATCAAGGAGGGATGAGGTGTTGCTTAATGAGCCTCTTGCTTCATGTGCTTAGTGATATGCTCCAAAACCCTCAACTACTTTCCCATATCCACATATGACCTAAACCCTAAGCCAAACTCGGTCCTACCGATTCTTTCTATCCGGCGCCACCGAGTTTCACTTGTCATAAGCCACTGCCAAACCCTAGCAATTCGGTTCTACCGATAGGGATCTCGGTCTCACCGAGATGGGATTGCAAACTCTCTGTTTCCCTTTCGTAACTTTTCGGTCTCACCGAAAGAGCGAATCGGTCCCACCGAGATTGCAGTGTAAACTCTTTGTTTCCTTTTTGTAACTTTTCGGTCTCACCGAAAGAGCAAATCGGTCCCACCGAGTTTACCTGACCAACTCTCTGGTTAGCTTATTACCAAACTCGGTCTCACCGAGTTTGTGTAATCGGTCTCACCGAGATTACGTTATGCCCAAACCCTAACCATATCGGTCCTACCGAGTTGCATGTCAGTCCCACCGAAAATCTCTAACGGTCACTAGGTTTACCTTTTCGGTCCGACCGAGTTTGTTGATTCGGTCCCACCGAGATTGGAAAACTGTGTGTAACGGTTGGATTTTGTGTGGAGGCTATATATACCCCTCCACCTCCTCTTCATTCGTGGAGAGAGCCATCAGAACACATACACAATTCCAACTCATATGTTCTGAGAGAGAACCACCTACTCATGTGTTGAGACCAAGATATTCCATTCCTACCATATGAATCTTGATCTCTAGCCTTCCCCAAGTTGCTTTCCACTCAAATCTTCTTTCCACAAAATCCAAATCCTATGAGAGAGAGTTGAGTGTTGGGGAGACTATCATTTGAAGCACAAGAGCAAGGAGTTCATCATCAACACACCATTTGTTACTTCTTGGAGAGTGGTGTCTCCTAGATTGGCTAGGTGTCACTTGGGAGCCTCCGACAAGATTGTGGAGTTGAACCAAGGAGTTTGTAAGGGCAAGGAGATCGCCTACTTCGTGAAGATCTACCGCTAGTGAGGCAAGTCCTTCGTGGGCGATGGCCATGGTGGGATAGACAAGGTTGCTTCTTCGTGGACCCTTCGTGGGTGGTTGCTTCTTCGTGGACCCTTCGTGGGTGGAGCCCTCCGTGGACTCGCGCAACCATTACCCTTCGTGGGTGGAGCCCTCCGTGGACTCGCGCAACCGTTACCCTTCGTGGGTTGAAGTCTCCATCAACGTGGATGTAGGATAGCACCACCTATCCGAACCACGGGAAAAACATCCGTGTCTCCAATTGCGTTTGAATTCTCCAAACCCTTCCCTTTACATTCTTGCAAGTTGCATGCTTTACTTTCCGCTGCCAATATACTCTTTGCATGCTTGCTTGAATTGTGTGATGATTGCTTGACTTGTCCTACAATAGCTAAAATCTGCCAAGAACTAAAATTGGGAAAAGGTTAAGTTTTTATTTGGTCAAGTAGTCTAATCACCCCCCTCTAGACATACTTTCGATCCTACAAGTGGTATCAGAGCTTTGGTCTCCATTTGCTTTGATCTCCATAGCTTTTGGTGGTCATAGCCTTGGTTTCACAACCTAGGAGAGTATGGCGTCTAGCGAGGGAAATTATCACCGTAGAGGTCCTTACTTTGATGGTACTAATTTTGCTAGTTGGAAGCATAAAATGAAAATGCATATTCTTGGACATAACCCCGCCGTTTGGGCTATTGTGTGTGTTGGTTTGCAAGGTGACTTCTTTGATGGGAAAGAACCAAACCGTGAAGCTACCGCGGATGAGTTGAAGATGTTGCAATACAATGCTCAAGCTTGTGATATTCTCTTCAACGGATTGTGCCCCGAAGAATTCAACAAAATCAGCCGTCTTGAGAATGCAAAGGAAATTTGGGACACTTTGATTGATATGCACGAAGGTACCGACTCCGTCAAGGAATCCAAGTTGGATGTGCTTCAAAGTCAACTTGACAAGTTCAAAATGAAGGATGGTGAAGGTGTCGCTGAAATGTACTCTAGGCTTGCTCTCATCACAAATGAGATTGCCGGCTTAGGAAGTGAAGAGATGACCGATAGATTCATCATCAAGAAGATTCTAAGAGCCTTGGATGGAAAATATGATACCGTGTGCACATTGATCCAAATGATGCCCAATTACAAAGATCTCAAGCCAACGGAGGTGATTGGAAGAATTGTTGCTCATGAGATGTCACTTAAGGATAAAGAGGAACTTCACAACAAATCAAGTGGTGCCTACAAAGCCTCATGTGAAGCCCCTACATCATCAAGTGAGAAACAAAACTTCAATGAAGAATTGAGCTTAATGGTGAAGAACTTCAACAAGTTCTACAAGAGTAGAAGCAAAGATAGAAGCTTCAAGTCAAGGTCCTACAATGACAAAAGATCTTCTAGTCGAGAGCGAAACTGCTACAGTTGTGGAAGACCCGGACACTATTCCAATGAGTGTACGGCTCCCTACAAGAGAAGAGAAGATTCTCCAAAAAGAAGAAGCAAAGAATCACCACCAAGAGAGAGAAGGAGTAGAGATGATCGTTATGAACGAAGATACTCACGGAGAAGCAAGGATTCGGAAAGGAAGGAAAAATCATCAAGGAGCTACACAAAACGAAGACATCAAGCTCATGTTGGTGAATGGGTATCCGGCTCCGACTCCGACAGCCACTCCGAGAGAAGTTATCACTCCGACTCCGAAGATACTCAAGATGAAGGTGTTGCCGGTCTAGCACTTGTGTCAACCAACTCCTACGACATATTTGACTCACCAAATGAAGGAATTGGAAGATGCTTCATGGCCAAAGGTCCTAAGGTAACACACCCCGAGTATGTTGATTTCAATAGTGATGAAGATGACTTGTTAGGTGATGATTTGCTTGTTGACAACTCTAGTGATGAATACTATGATGAAACGTCAATTAATCATGCTAATCAAGATAAAACGAATGACAATGATAAGGAGAAGATTGAGGCTCTAACTAAAGAACTAAACACTCTTAAGTTAGCTCATGAAACTATCTTCGAAGATCATCGAGAACTTTTAAGAGCTCATGAGAAATTACGCTTTGAAAAGCTCAATCTTGAGCAAGAGCATGAGTTCTTAAAAGCAATCAATGATGATCTCCGCAAGAAAAGTTCTTCTTACATTGCCAAGCGTTTACTCTTATCCACTTACATGCCTCAAGTCAAGTCTAGTAACAAGAACAAGAAAGATTCTTCCTCTAGCAGTAACAATGATCATGCTAAATCCAATATTGTTGCTTCTAGTAGTTCTCTTGATTCCACTAATGATTCTCTTAGCCAAGTTACACTTGAGCAAGAAAATAGCTTATTGAAGGGAATTATAGAGAAAGGAGTGTACAAAAGCCTTGCCGGGAGTAAGCAATTCGAGGAAATTGTGCGCAAGCAAGGAATGCACCGGAAGAATCAAGGTGTTGGTTTTGAACGAAAGTTCAATGCCAATGGAGTTGAGTGGGAAGAAGATCAATACCCCAAGACAAAGTTTGTTCCTCAACAAGAGAAGTATGATACTTCTTTCAAGGGGACACAAGCTCAAGATGATCTTCCACCACAAGACTACAAGCAAAAAGGCAAGGACAAGCTTCAAGAGGAAATTGATGCATTTGAAGAAGCTCCTAAGACCTTAGTCAAGTGGATTCCCAAGACTACTTCAAGTTCCACTTCATCAAGTACGACTACAACTCCAAGGATTCCCATCAAGATGGTGTGGATCCAAAAGAAGAAGAACTAGAGAGTTCTTGAGGGTGACTCCGCCAACATACTTCACTCTTATCATTTTGGCAAGAACAAGTGCAATCAACTTCCACATCTTGCACTAGTTCAAGGAGTCACAAACCCTCTTGTTGGTAAGACAAGGGACAAGGTAACCTAAAAGTTTTCATGGACATCATCTTGTGTGTGCATCACTCTATGTCTATGGATATCCTTGTTTGTTCCTTGTGGGACTAACCCATGTAGGTATTGAAAGTGCAATTCACTCAAATGGATAGCTCCAAGTGATCTACATCAACATTGAGCATCCACATCTTCAACATCTACATGAAGTCATCATCGACAAAACCCGAGGTTAGTTCATCCCTCTAAGGGGGGATATCACATCTAGGGGGAGCTTTACTCTAAGACTTGAGCTAAAGCAACTCTAAAGATGTGAACACAACAATGCTTTATGTAAAAGTGGTAACCCCACTTGAGCTTAAACGATGAGTATGACCTATGATCAAGTGTTCTCACTTGACTCCTAAGTCAATATACTCATATATAGATGACCTTGTCATCGCAAATTGCTTGATAGATGCTAGAATTGGTTGTGCATGCCTTGTCACATATTTCATTTGCCATCTTATTGTGTGAGCATGCTGGTTGCATATTTTACTCATTCGAGGACATCCACTTGTTGTTTTGATTGTTTGGTTTTATTTCCTTTTGCCAAGTGGATGGACAAGAATGCCTAAGAACCTCCTCTAGCTATCTATGCTTTTCTCGTCTCAAACTCTATTCATGCTACATCACAAAATTTGATCAAGTCAGATTCGAACCACTCTGTGTGAGGAGCGCTCGGAGTCCCCGATTCGTCATAGACTTAAACTTCCAAAACCTCTTTATGATTCTCGGTCTGACCGATACCCTACTTTCGGTCCTACCGAGATCATTAAGTTGATCTAGGTTTTCGATCTCGGTGCAACCGATTTGAACCATTCGGTCACACCGAGTTGCAACAACTGTATACAGTTTTGCATCTCGGTGCCACCGAGTTGTTCCACTCGGTCACACCGACAGGGTCGGGCTATATATAGTCACGGGCAAAAATTTGGAAATTTCTCCGAACCCCTTCGCCCGCGCGATAGCCTGCTCTGCCAACTTGGTCTCCGGATCGTCTCCTCGCCGCCAGCCGCCTCCAGTCGCTGGTCTCCGTCGCCGTCAACGGAAATTCAACCCCGCCGTTGCCGCCGTAGCGAGTCTCCGCCGAACTAGGGTATGGACTCGATCTTTGTGCTATTCCCCAATCCGATTCTTAGCACATTGTGATCATCATGATTCTTGCCACGTTTGTTAAACTTCTATCCAGTCAATGAACTCGTAGATTAGGTTTAATTCGAAAATTTTAGGGTTAGGTTTCCGCCGAAACCATCTCGGACCCACCGAGTTGAAAAACTCGGTCCCACCGATTTGGCTTATGCCATTGCACAAGTGAGACTCGGTCTGACCGAGAATTACTTATCGGTGTGACCGATTTTGGAACTCTGTGAAACCCTAGCAGTCTCGGTGCCACCGAACTGTGACTCGGTCTGACCGAGTTCACTAGTTTAGGTGCCAAAACTGCTTCGGTATCACCGAGTTTAGAAATCGGTAGATCCGAGATGCTTTCAGTGGGAAACTAAAACTAAGTTTTTGAATTATTCTTTTGCAAAAATCTCTGCATTTTGTGATGCTTATCCACTCTATCTCATCTATAACCTATTCACAGGGTCAGCAGTCAGAGTTTGCATCATGTCAGACCAAAGTGATAGCCAGAACTTGTCAGAGCAGCAAGTGCAGATGAGTGAGGGCACTAGTCCCTCAAGTTCCTCAGATGATGGCAGCAGGAGCACCCCTAGCAATCTGCCTAAAGCTGCCACAAGACAGAGAAAGAAGAGAACCTCAGACTCAGAAGATGAGGATTATGTGGCAGAAGAGGAAGCAACTTCCAAGAGAGTTGAGCCAGCACAGGGCATAAAACCAGGAATGAAGATCAAAAGGCCAGCAGGCAGGCAGCCTATGTCAAAGGCCAGAGCTTCTACTGAGAAGCCCACTCCCATTGAGCTAGTTGCTGCTGAAGGCAAGAAGAGGAAAGAAAGGGTGAAGAAAACTGTAGCCAGAGTGCTTGGCAAGGCTTCCATCATGGAAGATGAGGAGGAAGAAGAAGAGGTAGCTGCACCAGCACCTAAGGCACCCAAGCTGATGGGTGATGCCATAAGAACAGGGGCAGTTGCTTCCAAGGCCAAGCCAGCTCCAAAGCACAAGCCAAGAAGGAGAAGGCGAGGAAGGAGAAAGCTGCCAAGATGCCTACTCAAGAGGAGGCATCTGAATATTTCCTGAAAACCAAACAAGAGCAGCTTGGTTACTTGATTGCATCCACCCTGCGGATTGAGCAAGGACTAGCCACCCTAACTCAGAACCAGGCAAGCTTAGAGAGGATCATGGAACAAAAGTTCTATGACTTGGATGTCAAAGTGACAGAGATTCAGACTGCAGTGGAGCAGCTCCAGGATGACATGCAGGAGAGGAGAGGCAAGACTACAACTGATGCCTTTGCCAGAGTGCCACGAGGTCCGAGGTCGTCTGCAGTGCCAGTTGCTGACCCCAGAGCCACCATGTCTGCACCAGCTACAGCCTCAGTTCCACCAGCTCCAGCGTCCACTTCAGCCTCGACTCCGACCACGTCTACAGAAGGCTTCGTCCTTGGAGTGCTCCGGACTCCACCACCACCTGAAGATCAAGCCTGAGTGTCGACTTAGCACTATGCATTTTCTAGGAACTTTTTGCTAACTTGTTGCCAAAGGGGGAGAAAATGTATAGATCATAGGCTTCGAGAGAGAGTGTTGCTTTTATTCTCTCTTGTTTTATTTGGTGGTTTTTCGAACTTTGTTTGCTTTTGTGTGAGATACTATGTCATTGCTCGTGAGACATTGATGATCATGTGTTTGATCATAAGCTACACTTAATGTTTGCTTAATATTATCATCTTATCTATCTTATGTGATCATTCACTATTCTTGGTGATGAGTGCATGTATTTCATTCTTATCATTTTAAGCGCTCCACCAAGATGTATGTGACATGGAAGAGTAACCCATGACTCTAACTCTTTGTGCATTTGCAGTCCCAAAGCAAATTTTAAATATGCACAAATTTAGGGGGAGCTCTTACTTGTCACATACTTCTCAAAGCGACGATATATTTCATGCTTATTATCATTTGTCGAAGCTTTGATCTATATGTTGTCATCAATTACCAAAAAGGGGGAGATTGAAAGTGCAACTATCCCTAGGTGGTTTTGGTAATTCATAACAACATATAGCTCATTGAGCTAATGCTATTCCAAGATGACTATTTCAGGAAAGCTCAATGATTGGCATGGCATGGATGTGAAAGTGGAACCCTCAAAATGCTAAGGACAAAGGATTGGCTCAAGCTCAAAAGCTCAAGACTCTTCATTTTATATTTTAGTGATCCAAGATCACATTGAGTCTTTAGGAAAAGCCAATACTATCAAGGAGGGATGAGGTGTTGCTTAATGAGCCTCTTGCTTCATGTGCTTAGTGATATGCTCCAAAACCCTCAACTACTTTCCCATATCCACATATGACCTAAACCCTAAGCCAAACTCGGTCCTACCGATTCTTTCTATCCGGCGCCACCGAGTTTCACTTGTCATAAGCCACTGCCAAACCCTAGCAATTCGGTTCTACCGATAGGGATCTCGGTCTCACCGAGATGGGATTGCAAACTCTCTGTTTCCCTTTCGTAACTTTTCGGTCTCACCGAAAGAGCGAATCGGTCCCACCGAGATTGCAATGTAAACTCTATGTTTCCTTTTTGTAACTTTTCGGTCTCACCGAAAGAGCAAATCGGTCCCACCGAGTTTACCTGACCAACTCTCTGGTTAGCTTATTACCAAACTCGGTCTCACCGAGTTTGTGTAATCGGTCTCACCGAGATTACGTTATGCCCAAACCCTAACCATATCGGTCCTACCGAGTTGCATGTCAGTCCCACCGAAAATCTCTAACGGTCACTAGGTTTACCTTTTCGGTCCGACCGAGTTTGTTGATTCGGTCCCACCGAGATTGGAAAACTGTGTGTAACGGTTGGATTTTGTGTGGAGGCTATATATACCTCCTCTTCATTCGTGGAGAGAGCCATCAGAACACATACACAATTCCAACTCATATGTTCTGAGAGAGAACCACCTACTCATGTGTTGAGACCAAGATATTCCATTCCTACCATATGAATCTTGATCTCTAGCCTTCCCCAAGTTGCTTTCCACTCAAATCTTCTTTCCACAAAATCCAAATCCTATGAGAGAGAGTTGAGTGTTGGGGAGACTATCATTTGAAGCACAAGAGCAAGGAGTTCATCATCAACACACCATTTGTTACTTCTTGGAGAGTGGTGTCTCCTAGATTGGCTAGGTGTCACTTGGGAGCCTCCGACAAGATTGTGGAGTTGAACCAAGGAGTTTGTAAGGGCAAGGAGATCGCCTACTTCGTGAAGATCTACCGCTAGTGAGGCAAGTCCTTCGTGGGCGATGGCCATGGTGGGATAGACAAGGTTGCTTCTTCGTGGACCCTTCGTGGGTGGTTGCTTCTTCGTGGACCCTTCGTGGGTGGAGCCCTCCGTGGACTCGCGCAACCATTACCCTTCGTGGGTGGAGCCCTCCGTGGACTCGCGCAACCGTTACCCTTCGTGGGTTGAAGTCTCCATCAACGTGGATGTAGGATAGCACCACCTATCCGAACCACGGGAAAAACATCCGTGTCTCCATTTTCGTTTGAATTCTCCAAACCCTTCCCTTTACATTCTTGCAAGTTGCATGCTTTACATTCCGCTGCCAATATACTCTTTGCATGCTTGCTTGAATTGTGTGATGATTGCTTGACTTGTCCTACAATAGCTAAAATCTGCCAAGAACTAAAATTGGGAAAAGGTTAAGTTTTTATTTGGTCAAGTAGTCTAATCACCCCCCTCTAGACATACTTTCGATCCTACAGTTGTGAACATCTAATGATTTATATTAACGGAAATCAGGGGGTATCCCCTTTTGCTCATATAAATAAATAAATAGCAGAGGCCCTGTCGGGTCAGCTATGTTCTCATTCGAAGACGTCGAGCAAATTGCAGTCCAACAGCAAACTATGTCATCAAATTCAAGTTTCACAGTCAAATATGAGTACAACTAAACAACAATGCCATCATGTTTTAGTTGTCATACAATCACCAAACACAAATCAGCATACATAACAAGTGATGTTCTCACGGCAAAATACTAAACAACATGTTCATCAGGTTTCAGTTGTCATAGCAAACACAATTTCACATGGTAGATAAAAAAACGTCTTCTGTCAGGCAAATATGACAAAAGCAATGTAATCATCATCCGTAGCAGCAGCGTCAACATCTTCCCCATGTGTATCAGTCTGAATCGTAATTCCCCACGGTGTCATCTTCTTCTTCGTCCTCAACATCCTCGAACGTTGGCTTCTTCTTGATCAACTCTTGTATGTCCACAGCATGACAGGCAATCTTTTCGCCGGCGTCATTGACGTGATGGTTCTCAAAGATATTAGGAACATATGTGTTATCTTGTACATCAGGAGCAGTGTAAGCATCATCTTGTTGTGCAACTTCATTAAACGAATTCCTCTGCTCAAACCTTTGCAATGCTCTGCAGTCATCGCTATGTGCAAATGTGTCTTCCAAGAAAAATATTTATGTTGCTTGATTTGCCAAAATAAAAGGCTCTTTGGTCTGGTACGCCACCTTGACGTTGATGGATTTGAAATAATCATCAGCTCTGGGTTTTGCGATCCTGGAAAACAGGTTATACCAACGACAGCACAACAGAACCACACACCGATGATCCTCGAAACTGGAGATATACTGCAACTGAACAATGTCTGTTATGTTAGCATACATTTCAGTTGTCTCTTTGTCATACGTATCCGTGCTCATGATGGCACTATTTTGTGTCTTCCTGCCTTCGTCTCGTGCAAGGGTGTTGTAGCGCACATCTCCAAAAACGCAAGATTCATAATGTCTTACCCGAGTATCAGGACCATTGCTAGTGAGTAAAGGGCATCATCAACTGCCTGCCCATCCTCCCGCATCTTCTTAACCTATGGTTAGAAAACTGATAGTGCACTTCAAAAGCTTACATGGTTCTTGAACCATTTCGCAAATCCTGCCATAACCAGTTTGTCAATGTTTCTTGGATTTTGCGGCAGTAACTCCTCTTTGTAGATGCTGCACAACATAGTGATCACGTCAAACATCTAAATATATAAGAATGTGCTGTAAGTTTAGTAGATTACGATGTATAAGCTACAGTACTGCACTTACTTGATATAAGGTAGTATCTCAGGACAGTTATTCAACACATACCAAACCATTTTGTCCAAATCTTTAGGTTTGTCCTCTTGTCGACTCTTCCCTGTAACTCGAATAGAATAATTGAAAACATTGAGCCCGGGATTGTCTTCACCCACCTCTTTGCTAAGCTGATCAGCTGTTTCAATGTATTTTGAGCAGAATGTCAACGCTTCTGTAGCAATGTAGGCCTCTGCAATGGAACCCTCGGGTCTAGCTCTGTTCCTAACATAGCCCTTGAAAGTGCCTAGCCGCCTTTCAATAGGGTACATCTAGCCATACTGTACTAGACCTCTAAGTAGTGCCTCATCAGGTAGATGAACAGCCAAATGCACCATCACATCAAAGAAGGCTGGTGGATATATCTTCTCAAGGTCGCATAGGATAGTTGGTATCTTGTCTCTAAGACGCTCCAAAGCATCTATCCTGATATTCCTACTGCAGAGTTCCCTGAAGAATTTCCCCAACTCTGCAACTGCTCTGTATAAGTCAGGGCGGCCCAATCCTCTAAGGATAACAGGTTAAACCCTTTGAAGTAGGATGTGGCAGTCATGAGTTTTCAACCCTTGTACCTTGTTTCCATCTGCACTGACTCTCCTTTCAGGGTTGGAAGCAAATCCATGTGGGAATCTCACACGTGACAGGACCTCGCAGAATTCTTTTCTTTTTACCTTGTCCAAGACGTACACAGCTGGTGCCATATCCTGTGGTTTACCTTCATCTTGCACCTGCAAATCCTTTCTGATACCCAGGTGTGTCAAATCATTCCTAAATTTTAAGGTATCTTTCGTCTTGCCTTCAATATTAAGAAGTGTGCCGATAATGCTGTCACATATATTTTTCTCGATGTGCATCACATCAAGATTATGCTGTAGATCCAAATCTTTCCAATACTCCAAGTCCCACAAAGTGGACCTTCGGGTAAACAATAATCTCTCTTCTACCCTGCCACGCTTCCTTTTCCCGCTACCATTACCAGGATGATTTCCTGGTGTAATATGCCTGACCTTCTCTAATTCCACTTGCAACTCATCGGCGGTGAGCCTCTTTGGCGCATCACAGTTTTCATGCTTTGCATTGAACACATGTCTTCGGTATTTTCTAGGATTCGGCTTGTCCTTGGCAAGGAAACAGTGGTGTCCAATGTAATAGATCTTGCTAAGTATTGCGTATGACAGCGGATTCCTGTCACAGCGAACACATGCATTGTAACCATGTGTCGTTCGCCCTGACATAGTGCCCAAAGCCGGATAATCATGGATGCACCAAATTATAACAGCACGCAGAAAGAAATCAGCTGGTGGGCTGCTATATAGGTCTCGAGTAAGAACACCCTTCCATAGCTATTGAAGTTCCTCCACAAGAGGCTCCATGAACAAATCAAAATCCTTTTGGACCTAGGATGAGCAAGGCTATCATGTAGTTTGATTCTTTGGTGCAGACATTTGGAGGCATGTTGTAAGGGATAACAAGCACTGCTACATGCTATATGTGGCGCTCTGGTGGCCAAATGGGTTAAATCCATCTGAAGCTAAGCCAGGTCTAATGTTTCTCGGGTCAGCAACAAACTCTTTGTGTTTATCATTGAAGCTTTTCCACTCACTACCATGAGATGGATGGCTCATTACATTCTGATCTCTGTACTCCTAGTTCCTAGAATGCCACAGTACATCCTGTCTTGTTTCAGCATCATGAAACAACCTCTGCTATCTTGGTGTAATTGGAAAATGTCTCAGAACATTACGAGGAATCCTCTTCACAACATCGCCATCTTTCCATCTTGATGATTTGCATTTCGGGCATTCACTTAAGTTGGCATAATCCTTCTGGAATAGAACACAATTATTCTTACAAACATGGATCATATCATATCCAATTCCAACTGCATGAAGGAAATTCTTCATTTTACTGTAGGTGTGTGGCAGCTCAGACGCATCTGGGAAAGATTTGCGGAAAGCAGCCAACATCGCATCTAATGATTTGTTGGTCATCCGCTCAGATGTCTTCACCTGAAGAAAGGTGACCATAGCTGAGAATATTGACAGCTTATTTCCTGGGGTGACAACAACGTTGCATTGTTCCAACATGCGGGCCCACCATTTTTCTTTTGCCGGTGAAAGTTCACGGAATGCACGAGCATTTCGTAGCATTGTTTCAATGTTGGTCAAACTCACTGGCTCCGCCACCACCACCTATTCCTCCTCTTCCACCTGAGCATTAGGCAGATCAAGATGGTGATCTGCTGCTTCCACGTAGTCAATAACATTGAAGTTCACAGCTTCACCATGATGAACCCACCTAGTATATGTGACCGACATCCCATACAAGTGTAGATGATTTTGCACAGTTGACTGGGGTCTTGTAACTGAATTCATACAACTGCTACACGGGCAGAGCACATCTGATTTCGGACCACCGTACTCAGCTCTGATAAAGTTCATGAAGTTTTCAACCCCCTCGACATATGCAGCGGAGAATCTTCGAGCAGAAGTTATCCAAGTCCTGTCCATCTGTTAGACATACAAATTAGTTCTTGTACTAGATATTACAGGAAAAACATATATGCTTTTTTATTAAGTCCAGAAAAAATACCTAGGTCGATGTCTAAAGCTATGGAAAGATATTTGGACGAGCAGATCTAAGTAACGAAATATATGTAAAGCTAATTCAGCAAACAAATTTGAGTGCCAAATTATGGCAGGTTGTTTCAGCAGTCAATGAGGCTGAGCACACATCCATCGAACTATCGAAGGCCATCGCAGAAACAAAGATCGAGTATAAAACGGTGTAGAGCTATTTCACCTAACAGATTGGCTACTAGACCATGGCAATCTACGTCACAATAAATATATGGCAGGATATTTTAGCAACTAATCGGCCTTGGCATGCCATCTCAGCTAAGCAGATTGAGTGCAGAACAGGGCAAGGAAGCTTCTTAAGCAGAGCATATTGACAGTAAACTACTTCGGCAAACAGTGAGATTAACAGTGTCTATTAGCTAACATTCAGCGCTACACCGACATGAACGGGGCCTCAGTCTAGAATGCGCGCACCGTGGGAGAAGCTGACCACCATGCGTCTCCACACGAACGTCGCCAGCGGTGGCGGCGCTGACCGCTGTGCACCTCCACAAGAATGTAGCCAGAGGTGGCGGCGCGGCTAGAGGACGACAGTCTATGAGAGCGTACTATGGGAGCGAGAGGATCGCCGAACCGCGGCACCGACGTATCGGCGCGGCGGGGAGGGCGGCTTTGGCGGAGCGAATGGAGTGAAGGGGGACAGGGGGAGGGGTGTTTGGGGAATATTATTGGCTAGTTGGCCGAAGGGCAGTTGAATCGGATTTGGGGGGAATTTTTGGGTGTGTGGGGGGGAAGGATTTTCACGCGGTGGGTGGGGGGAGTTTGGCACATGGTCGGTTTCTCCAAGTGTAGTCTCACGTGTCAGTGAAGAGGCAAGCCGAAGCGCATTCCGTTTGCGTGAGCCGTGTGCAGGACCGAACGTGTGTGGGGTGCAATGCGACTGCGACAGGAGTGCTGTGAGTGTACTGCCTTTTTTCCTTTTAAACTAGGTGATTCGCCCCCTAAAAAAATTTGTTGCTTCGCGCGATCCATCGATACTACTACTAGTAATCCGGTAATCCCAACTAAAACGGCGCGGCCGGGTCTTTTCCCGCGCGATATGCTGGGAGGTTGGCTTAGTTGGGTTTTTTTAGGATGAGTAATGCTACACCTACGTAGTCCCAGTTACGTAATTAACGTAATGTGAAACATGTGAGCTGTTGATTGTAGATTGGGGGGAGGGAGGGGCCCACCACCATGAAAATCAGGGGAGGAGAGAGAGAGGCAATTTACTTTAACCTTTTGGTAGGTTCCCGTAGATGTAGAAAGATGTGAAATGCGTGAATGTGTAGTGGACGTACTATTGGAGTCCCTAAGATAATTTGTGTATGTATAGACCCTATGTGTTTATTTTACTTCGCATGTTAGATTTGTCTCGGTTCAATAAAAAGCAGAGTTGGTGATGATGGTGTGCCTGTCATCCTACAATATAGGACGTCCGATCTATATCTAACGGATAGGAAGGAAACTATGACAATTTACCCGCACTCTTCTCCACATTTGCAGATAAGGCTTTCCCTCGTTCATCCTTTTCTCCCACAAGATCTTGATCTTCCGTGCAACGCACGGGCATCTTGCCAGTACTCCTACAATATGTATATTATTGTGAAAGTTCATATACACCGGCCAAGATTAATGCAAACACGACAGATTTTCATTACATTTCGAACTTTTATAGGACCAAAAAATAAAATAAACCCGACCCTAAACCTATTCTACGGCGGCGACCGATGTCCTCCATCTGTGATCTCCATGTACGGGGGCGGGGTTCAAGACCCGTGAAGTGAAGGTGCGGTCTCCGGCGAGGAAAAGTAGAACACGGGAGATGGACCAGCCAGTTGGCACACCATGCCCTACCGCCTCCCATGCCCTACTTATCCTCGGAGGAGTCCCCGACCTCGGCGGTGTCGGACGTTGGACGACGGCAAGTAGGACGCATGGCTGACGGTGCTCCCGTCGTCGGCCGCCAGCGTGGCCACCGCTTGTGCGGCGACTTGAGCGAGGGCGGCGACCTCGAGCTCCATCCCAAAGACAAGCTCTCCCGCAGAGCGTTCGCGCTTGCGGTCATGGCGGATGTGGTTCCAGGTAGGAGGACGATGCGCTATGGTGTGGAGGTTAGCTGGGCGTTGCCGCTTTAAGTAGCGCATTCCGGTGAGGCCAAGCGTCCGGGTGCGTCATTAAGTCGCCAGAGTTGGTTCCTCGGGCACCGAGCCTCTTAACGATGACATACGAACATGCAACATGAATGCGGGTAGCTGGCGCCGGCTGGGAACGCACCGCGCAATGGCGCGAGGACGAGGGTTTTGGTGTGCCAGGGTAGTCAGCTGCGATCGTGGCAACGTTGGAGATGCCCTTTGCTCACATGCGATCCCCGCATGTCATTGAAAAAGCAAGATGACCCGGCATGGTCTCAGGTCCAGAGGACGCAGTTGGCCGCGCTACACCACTCCGCGGATGCGTCGCGGCGCCCCATGCATCCTCGACGAGCCGGGTGTTGGGGTGTGTTTGGATTGTGGCCAAAGTGCACCTTACCAAAATTTTGGTCATGACCCAAAGATTGGTATTTGTTTGGATGGTTGCCCTTTTTTGGCATGCCAATGAACTCTAGCCAACTCTAGTTCATTTTTCTTTCCAATGTCGGCCAAATCATGGGCAACCAATACCTCAACCAAAATTTTGGTCATGACCCAAAGATTGGTCTTTGTTTGGATGGTTGCCATTTCTTTGGCATGCCAATGAACTCTAGCCAACTCTAGTTCATTTTTCTTGCCAATGTCGGCCAAATCATGGGCAACCAATACCCCAACCAAAATTTTGGCTACCCAATGCTTTGATGGGGCAACCTTGGGCACAAACCAAACATACCATTGGTCGTGCCACAACACTAACGCCACCCTCGGCAAACTGAAACCGACCGTGTCTAGCGATGATATGAGCGTGTCGCTCACCGTGATCGCCGTGTCCAGAGGCGGTGCTGGAGCTGCGCCCTGTTGTTGGCCCCAACGACCCACATGAACGGTTGTTGGTGGCGAGGAGGTCGTGGGCCAGCTCCTCCATTGGACTAGTCTGCGCTACGTCGTCCCGACGGGTGTGCCCCACATGTCTGTTTCCCTGTTTTCCCGGCCATATTTGAGCGTCAGTGCTCCGCGTTGCGCATTAGGCCTTTCACTATGTAGGCCAAGCGAGACAACTTATTGTTTTGTTTGAGCCATTCAAGTATAATCATGTGGCGTTTGCTTATTTCTCATTCCTCTCCAACCCTCCAGTCGAGTCCATCCTCCCGCATGCCTCATTTGAACATTCCGCCGAGTATCATTCGCATGTACCCACCCTAGCTAGTCCTCTTTCAATAGATCTCCGGACCCCGAGATGAAATCGAGAGGGAACGAGTGGGGGCACATGATACCTAAGGCGGATTCAAAATTTTGAACCGGTGATCATAGCATCCGCAAATCATATATAAAGGGTATTCAATGTTCTTTCATTTTTGAACGTACTATATACTGCCTCCTATCCTTTCTAGTTTACATATAAGTTTTATGTGTAGTCAAAGTATATCTACTTTGATAAAAAAATTATCAACATTCAACAACGCCCAATCAATATTGCTAGATTCGTACGTACTCCTAGATTTGTACTCGAGATGGTTTCCAATTTGACTATTGACAAGATTAATAGTACATGAGATGTATAATGTGAAAATTATGTCATTGGAAACTCCTTTCACATACGAATTTGACCGTATGCTTTGTGTAAGTTGCATGTCATATATTATTACTCTAACATTTGGTCAAAGTTAGCCTCGAAAAACGCATTAGACCCTGTATGCTTTGTGTAAGTTGCATGTCATATATTATTACTCTAACATTTGTGTAAGTTGCATGTCATATATTATTACTCTAACATTTGGTCAAAGTAGTATAGTGGAAGTGGATCCTCTGATGTAGGTATCCCTGCCTTACCCTCCCTTTCGGTCACTTACTGGCGGACCCCATGCTTGCTAGGCCCCGCATGTCAGTTACTCAATGGGTTTGGCCACGTCAGGGGATCCTCATCCATAGTATACTCCCTCTGTTTTTATTTACTCCTCATAAAACGGAGGCAATGGTGGTATAATAAATGACGCAGGCGGGGGAGGGGGAGGGACGTCGGTTTGCTCTCACTGCGGTCCCACAAGAAAGCGAAAATTCAAGACGAAGCACATTCCATTCAGTGAGCGACCTTGAGGGTCCAACGTGCCGGGCTGCAACGCGAACACGGCAAGAGCGATGTACAGTCAAAACTGATTGACCGGTCGTCACCGGAACCACTATTCACACCAGAACCTTCGCTGCTCGGCCTACGCCAGCCACTGCCCTAAAACCACACCAAATCTCCAGCCCATTCCCCCACCTTTCGATCCCCTAGCCCGCATCAAGCGCCCCCTAGTTCGCCGGAAAGACATGGTGCACCGCAAGATCACTTACTACAAGATGCTGACGCCGGAGCGCCATGCAAAAATTGCGGCGGCGGTCGGCGCCACAAACCTCTGTTCCCAAGCTCGCTTTGCGGCGGGCCAATCCCCGAGTTCTCTAGAGCCAAGCTACAAGGAGGAGGAAGCCAATCCAATGTTCATGGCGGAGGTCGCGGCGCAGAAGGCCCCCGATGGGTATGAGACGATGGATGTCGACTTCGTGCCGGCGTCCGAGTCCCCCATGGTGCAGGCGGACCAACGGTTCAACATGGCGATACTAAAGGAGGACTGAGAGGCAGAGGCTCAACTCGACGCGGAGCGCGCGCATGCCGCTGCCAACGAGGCTCTCCTGCAGGCGGAACCGAATGTCGTGGCTGTGAACCGGGCGGCGGAGGCTCAACTTGAGGCGGAGCGCGTGGATGCCGCTGCCATTGAGGCCCTCCTGCAGGCGGAACCGGACGTCCTGGACTTGAATCGGGCGACAGAGGCTCGACTCGACACAGAGCACGCGGATGCCGCTCTCATCGAGGCCCTCCTGCAGGCGAAACCGGACGTCCTGGACTTGAACCGGGCGGCGGAGGCTCGACTCGACGCAGAGCGCACGGAAGCCGCTGCCATCGAGGCCCTCCTGCAGGAGGAACCAGACGTCCTCGACTTGAACCAGGCTGTGCTCTCGTCCGTGCAGAGCGCTCGCATGCTCTGCTTGAACGAGTAGCTGGAGGCCAAGGACAACCACGGTGCGGAGACACACGTCGGCAGCGACGGCTGGTTCGCGCCGGCAGCCAAAGACGACGAGGCCGTCTCTTTCCGCAAGCAGTGATAGTTTTTCTTTATGTTGTTGTTTTCATGGATCTTATGCTGTGTAAAAACATATATTTGTTATGCAAGTCGCCTGACTTGGGTCAGTCTACCATTTCAGGCGGTTGGATGAATATCCCACGTCTCCTAACCCTTATTTCCTTCTTCCTCACCTCTTCTTCTTCCCCAACAGACCACCGCACGGGCCGTACAGATACTCCCCAACATGCGGTTGGATAAACATACTCTATGAACAAAAATTATGTGTCAGCGATAGGATGGTTGAGTTTGGTTTGTTCACATGCGATAGCACGTGTCAGTGAGGGTGCATTCCCTTGGTTGGGTTTGCGGCGTGCAGGAGCGACTGTGTGAGGGAGCGGTGCGACCGCGGCGTGT
Organism: Triticum aestivum; assembly: GCF_018294505.1. Classification (NCBI taxonomy): domain Eukaryota; kingdom Viridiplantae; phylum Streptophyta; class Magnoliopsida; order Poales; family Poaceae; genus Triticum; species Triticum aestivum. The sequence goes on from NC_057809.1 coordinate 466,093,949, forward strand.
AGGAGCGACCGTGTGAGGGTGCGGTGCGACCGCGACAGCCGTGCGCAAGTGTACCTCCTTCTCATTTTGAAAACTTTAGGCAAGCTTGACAAAAATATGTGGCGAAGTTTGGCAAATGCAAGGCCTAGACCCAAACAGGATAAGTATGTACGTACTAGGAGTACTAGTTTTAAAAAAGAAAGGCGTGGTTTTCCTTCGCGGGATTTAATCGATACAAATCCTCGTTTCACGTGTCAATTAATGCGTATTTTCTTCTCCAAAGACCAAAGAGCTAACCATCTCACTTCTCATCACTTGATTAATGCAGCGCCATGCAAACCAACCTTCTCACTTCCGCATGCATGCAGGGGATATTAATGTCCTTGGTTGCTAACCCCATCAATTTTGCCTCGATTAGTGTTAGTGGCCCTTTGAAAATTGTAATTTTGATATACTGGCCTTGTGTACAAAAAAAATGGAGGTAGTAACTATATTTGACTTCCTTCCCCATTGCGGTGACGTCGACGATATCTTTTTTTTGGTTTGGCGAAGTGCGTTCGACGGAGAACACCATTGAGGGAGACCACGGTAAGTCGTTCGCAAGTGCCGCCTGCATGCCGAGACAACCGCCTTATTTGCATCCAGGAAGTCCTTTACTAGTACTACTAGGAGTACTAGTGCGGTGAGATGGCTTCTCGAAGAAGACGATGGAGAAGCGGAGTCAGCGAAGAGTGAAATGATGGTTGCTTCATCCGTGCTTTTGTGATTTGATGCCTCACTGCTTTGTGATTTGTGATAGAAGGGACAGGGGAGTAGACTATGTGCTCTATACTGTACTACATGCGTCCAAGCATGGGAGAAAGAGGAGAGACATGTTCGCACACGAACACGTCACCGTGTACCCTCGACGCCGGGGGTGATGCACCGCAGCTCACGTCGGAGGAGACCCGCCGGAAGCGCGGTACGCAAGACAATTCGACGGGCGCTTTTGTACACCCGAAACCCCACATGCCCGGGAGGGACCCCATCAGGGCGCGCGGTGGCTATGGGCTGCCCTAGGTCGACTTGATCGCCCCTAGGGCCTCGAGGTTTGCCGCCCTGCAATGAAGAAGAACGAACGAAGAACGAGGAAGAAGAACAAGGGATAAGATAAAAGTAAGGTAAAAGATGATAGATTGATTTGATCGATTGTGTGTTGTTCAATCGGCCGTCACCCTTTAGGTATATAAGAGGCGGCTGGACTTCTCGTGCAAGGAAAAGGTTTGGATTCACGTCCAAAACCCTAGTCAAATTCAGATTGGTTTTATCTGAACTTTTCAAAACTGTTCGGTCTAAAACTGGCTGCACCTTGCGGGTCTTTTTTGTGATGGTAAACGACCTCGGATGGAAACGAGTCCAAAAGGAATCTTGACCGCTTCGATGAGACGAACAACTTTCATGTTGAACATGTTTTCATCAGAGGTCATCTCGAGGGTCAAATAGCTCATGCAAAACAGCTAATTATTCACGCAGCTCATCAGACATACCCATATATGTGTCTGGTTCCGGGCGTCATATTTTGCTCACTGAAGGGTCGTGCTGTGTGTGCTCTAACTTTTGCATACTACCTCGGATTTGGATGATCTTTATATCAAAATCGATCGTTTCGACGAGACTCACAACTTTCATGTTGAAACTTTCTCCATTTGAAGCCATCTGCATTGGGTTTCTGGCCATTCCTTAATCTGGTGTCGACATGAGCATCTCTGAACTTGTCATAACTTCTACATCCAAGCTCCGTTTTAGACCATCTTCATCTTCATCTTCATCTTCTCAAAGATATACATCTCATAGTGACTTTCAATAGTAAGTTTGAATTAATCGTGACATAGCTTCAAGCCACTCTTTATAAACATGCCACTTTTGAGCGTCAACACATGCCCCCTGTTTTTCGGCAAAGCTAGCGTATCGAAAAATGACTTGTACCAAGTTTGTTCTAAGGACGATGTCAACACACCGTTGGCCATTTATATGTTCTTAGGACGATAAGTATATATCGGCCATGTCTTGTGTGAACTTTCTGATGCAAACTTGGGTGAAAACTTCTCAGCTTCTATAACAATTTGGTGATAAGGTTCCATAGATCAAAACCATCCTCCGAACCATATTGTTCCCCCTTTCGCTAGAATGTTGCAGATAATCAAGAATGAAGTTTCTTCAATCCTTACTTCATATGCACAAAAGTTTCATTACTGGCCGAGGTGGTGAGCTCCAATTCGGCCTTACCTATGTTGGCAAGAATAAGCATCGGCAATTGATAGAAATGCAATACACCATGATTAACATAGTAGTCGGATGCTTGCTCTGCCAACTCTTTCAAATTGTCATGTCTAGATATATGAACAATTTTAAAGCAACACAAGGTAAATTTTGCATCTAGACATACCTCATGATAAACTATAAGTGATTCGTCAAAACATTGATAACTTTTCATTGTCGTACTACTCATAACAAATCACCGAAAGCCTCAATATGCATAGCACCTATAGCAAGGAAAAGCTCCAATCCGAATAACAATGCATATTCAGCTTTGATCATTTGTGCATAAATATTTTAAGCGGCATGAGGTTTCACAAAATAGCACCATAAGGAGATATATAAACAACACCAACACCTTGGCCATTGCTACAAATTTGACCATCAATATATAACCTCCATGGTACTAGAGAGATCAAGCTAAAACCAATATTATGCATGATGTCAATATGATGCTCAATAATAAAATTAACCATGATTTGGCCTTACATAAATTCTGAATACTAATAAGCCAAAGCACACCCAATCAAAACATAAGTTCACTTTGCAATCTTGGTGAATTGGTCTATGCATAATATCTTCAATGGCATCAATTTGACAAATTCCTTTGCAAGCACTTATCTCAAACTAAGGACGATGTTAGAGTACCACACCGGCCATTCTTAGATATATTCTTAGGGCGATAGATAAATATCGGCCATTATAATGAGGTCCATGTAGTATTCACCCACCAAAGTATGTATAGCCGAAATAAACAAATGAAATAGCAATAAGATATTTCGGCCCCTTTGTATTAGCAACAAAAATGTAACTAACCAAATGTATAGTGATTTGGTAATACTCTGTCATGATATAGAAAATTATGTTGCATCCATGGATCAAAATAAGTCCATGGAGGGTAACTGATCATACATGTGGATGAACTCCATGGCAAAGGCATCAATGGCATTGTTGAAGAAAATGGATGATGTGCTAACCGAAGATTTTCATGTTGTGATCCACACCTTCGGCTTAATTGTTTGTTGCTTCCATTCTTCTCTTTCTTCACTTTTATTGTACTTGTTGCAATAGAAGCATGCACATCATTTTTGTTATGAATGATCCTCTTGGGAACCCATGCCATGTTCTTCTGTCTCAGCTCTTGTGCACTAAGATTTTGTAATTCCTTCTTTTGCCAATACGTTAAGCCGAGTGGGCATCTCGGCTGTAATTCTGTTTTGACCAATGGCAGTTCCTTTTTGGCCTTATGAACTCTCAACTTCTTTTCTTCAGATTTGGCACTTTGACTCTCAATAATTGGTTGCTTTGTCTCATTGACTTTGGTAGCCAATGTTAACACTTTAATTGGCACTTTTTTATTTGAGATCAAATCTGAAGTTGCACTCTTATGACCATCTCTTTTAACATGGTAAACTTGCTTGACCACCTCTTTCTTCATCCTTGAGCTCTGGACCGATTCCTTATGATTGAAACGGTCTTTAACATGTGATTGTTCAGAATTGATCTTCTCGGAGCTGCATAATATTGGTGAGATGGTCTAAAATAAGATGGAGAATGTGCCCTTGTATCATACCTGTCCCATGATGGATATGGATCTATATGAGCATAGGGAGGCATCCATGGCATTGGCATTGGCGGCCCAAGATAAGGATATGAATATGTTGCATTAAAATTCTCACTTTGCCAATACCGATCCTCATATTTGCGCCTTGGGGGTGATCTTGGTTTCTTTGCATGATTGGGCCGATAAACATTCTTCTCTTCACTCTTCTTTTGATATTTATCCAATAGTTCAGCGAAGGTGATTTTTGATCTCTTACACTTGTGCTTATTTCGGCCTTTGTTTCCTTTTGATTTGCTTTCATCGATCATTGGATTTGCTTCCTGCCCCCCAGTCCTTGGCGTCTCCATTGTAGTTTTGATGGAATTCTCACCCTCAAGATTATGTTCATTATGCTCTTCAACAACTTGTTTACTTGATCCCATCACCTGCAGTTTTTACCTTCTCTTTAAATGGATCGGCTTGAAGCAGCCGATGCAAAAACTTTTTGCCACCGGGACCAATCGGAATAGACTGGTCATCTCTTGGTGTTTCAACAAACTTCAATCGTCTTTTTTCAATGGCCAATTTAACTATTTGATGAAACATGTTGCAATCCTCAAAATTATGCTTGGACGAATCATGCAACTTACAATACATTCATCCTTGGATTGATGGCTTAACATGGTGATCAAGAATTGTAATGTAATTATTTTTCAGCAACAAATCAAATATTTGATCACACATGCTCGAATTGAAGGTATACTTTTTGTTTTCTAGCCGATCTTGCTGTGAGAACGGCTTTGGAATTAAGCAAACGAATGGTTCAGATTTTGCATCACACCATTCAGCTATGCATTGTGTTTTGCACTCTATCTCCAATGTCTTTGGGTAAGATATTATACTAGCATCGGTTTTCTCAACAGAATTTAATCCTGGCTTTAAATTTCTAAAACTAAAATAGTTAGAACACACATGTCTCAATTGAGACCAAGTGCAAGCCAAGTACGAAATAAGCAAAGCTACCCAAATAGATATGAACTTTAGATAAAGCAACGAAGAAAGCTTTGGCTGCAACAATAAGTCATTATCGGTCTTTATGAATGGCACAATTGGTTAACCGATATGTTCTAAAACAATTTTATTGCTAATAAGTAAATTACCCTTCTTCAATGGTCTTTCAAAATTACTTCTGAGTATTTTTCTAATAGATGCATCAACAATAAAGTTGTGACCAAATCTGAAAACAGGTAAATTACTTGCTAGACATACCTCTTTAAATATGTTGAGAGAGCATGATTGTGGTGTAACTTGAACAATATCTTGCTCTATCTTTGGATGACTCTCCAACGCCTTTTCATCATCTTTTTCTTTATTTTGTGCATCATTACCTTGAAGATCCTTATCAGCCGAACTTTGTTTGGCTACTTGCTCTTGTCCTTGAGGCTTGTCAATTTCTACGGCACGGAACTCATAGGGCAGGAAGTAGGTTCCATTAACTTCAGAAAAATCAAGCATGGTTGTTTTGCTATGCTTGCCATGCCCTTTCTCAATAATGCTTGCCTCTTTGGATTTGATGGACTCAGAATATATACTACTTGATTCAGCTTTTTCAACCGAAGCACTTTCCAGTTCTGAATCATCCTTCTTTTCATTGATACTACCAATTGGCAATGCTTCTTTTATCTGAGCCAATTCTTTTTCTATTTGTTTCTGGTGGCGAGCGGCAAAGTTGGCTTTAAGCTTTTTCTCAATTTCAGCCCACTCCAAATACGATTGCCCCCCAATGCTTTTAGATTCTTTTGGCAATGACACACGGGTGTTGCCGAAATTTTGCAATAGTGTAGGGGGTGTATAATATGATGTAGTACTAGGTGAAGGCATATGGATTGTTGTAATACCATATTTTTGCTCGCCAATTTTATCAATTGGCAAAAATTCATCTTCTTGCAAAACTCTAGCTTTTATTGCGGCATACTCAGGAAATAGCCCCTTTTCATGTTGTTCAAGGCAAAGAGCACTAATCCTCTTATTTTAGGCTAAACTCTTCAATGCAGCCACCACTACCTCATCTTCTACAATATTGGGCACAACCGCTCCTGTAAAATTTACATTCATTCGGCTATGACTAGGAAGGTCAGAAGCCGAATTATGAACATCTACAGTTGTCTATGGTGCTGAAAAATTATTGTCATGAGGTGTAGCATATGACGGTTGGGAATAACTGGCCTAATAGCTAGTAGTAGCATGGCCAATTCTCTCGTTCATCAGCATGGTTGGATTAGTATATTGCACATTACTTGCCGATGAATAAAAGGGTGAAACACTTTCTTGCATGGCATTGGAAATCCTAACATGAGGTGTTTGAAATTTATTAACCAAACTCACCATGTTGTTCACCGGCATAACAATTTGTGGGGTTGCCGATGCATGAGAGTTGGGATACATATGATGCATGTTACTAGTATCATAAAAAGTTGAAGCATGTAAATTACCTTGAATCGGCCTATGCACGTAATTAGATGCATGATTGAACAAACTAGGGCTGGCCGATAGAGTGTACTCATTGAATGATCTAGTAACACCATATCAATTATATGCATCTACAATAGGGAATTGGGTATTAATATTACCTTTGTAGATTGCAAACCCTAGATGACGATCTCTTCATAGCAAGAACGGGCTGGAGACTGTTCAAAGCTTCGGTCCCCAGCGGAGTCGCCAAAAAGTGTGTTCGCACACGAACACGTCACCGTGTACCCTCGACACCGGGGGTGATGCACCGCAGCTCACGTCGGAGGAGACCCGCCGGAAGCGCGGTACCGAAGACAATCCGATAGGCGCTTTTGTACACCCGAAACACCACACGCCCGGGAGGGACCCCCTTAGGGCGCGCGGCGGCTATAGGCTGCCCTAGGTCGACCTGATCGCCCCTAGGGCCTCGAGGTTTGCCGCCCTGCAATGAAGAAGAACGAACGAAGAACGAGGAAGAAGAAGAACAAGGGAGAAGATAAAAGTAAGGTAAAACATGAAAGATTGATTTGATCGATTGTGTGTTGTTCAATCGGCCATCACCCCTTAGGTATATAAGAGGCGGCTGGACTTCCCGTGCAAGCAAAAGGTTTGGATTCACGTCCAAAACCCTAGTGAAATTCGGATTGGTTTTATCCGAACTTTCCAAAAATGTTCGGTCTAAAACTGGCTGCACCTTGCAGGTCTTTTTTGTGATGGTAAACAACCTCGGATGGAAACGGGTCCAAAAGAAGTCTTGACCGTTTCGACGAGACGAACAACTTTCATGTTAAACATGTTTTCATCAGAGGTCATCTCAAGGGTCAAATCGCTCGTGCAAAACAGCTAATTATTCACGCAGCTCATCACACATACCCACATATGTGTCTGGTTCCGGACGTCATATTTTGCTCACTGAAGGGTCGCGCTGTATGTGCTCTAACTTTTGCATACTACCTCGGATTGGGACGATCTTTATATCAAAATCGATCGTTTCGACGAGGCGTACAACTTTCATGTTGAAACTCTCTACACTTGAAGCCATATTCATTGGGTTTATGGCCATTCTTTAATCTGGTGTCGACATGAGCATCTCTGAAAATGTCATAACTTTTACATCCAAGCTCCGTTTTAGACCATCTTCATATTCATCTTCATCTTCTCGAAGATAGACATCTCATGGTGACTTTCAATAGTAAGTTTGAATTAATATTGACATAGCTTCAAGCCACTCTTTATAAACGTGACACTTTTGAGCGAACAAGACGTTGCATTTTTCTATTCCTTCAATCAATCAATCAGGGAGCTTCGGTTCCATCTTTTTGGCTTTGGAAAGACCGTCCACAATGGTTCCCACGATGCCAAAAGCTATTTTCACATTTGGCTACACATTGTGGATGCCCTTAACCGTACCACTTGGTTTTGCTCCTGTGTGCTATCTATACAAATCTCAATTATATTGATCTAAAAAATTATAGAATCGAGATTAGTAAAAAGGAGGTGATTTTGCCGCGCGGATGGCGGGGGAGGTTTCTTATTTGAGCAATGCTACATCCACGTAATGGTTTACGTAAAGTTACAAACTGATGTGATGTGGGACTATTTGATTGGATTAAAGGAGAGGATTAGGCCCACCCCACCTGAAAATCAGGGGGGCATATATAGATTAGATGGAAAGTATACGTAGAAGCTACTGTGACGCCCGGGTAATTAAGCAACAGTAATCCCCGCTAATGATGCCACGTCACCTTGGTTACTGTGGATAAACTCGCGTTAGTTCGGAACCTAGTTCGAATTTCAAATTCAAAATCGAGCAAACAATAAAAGTTTTCAAATATTAAAATTTAAATGTTCGGAGTGAACCAAATAATACATAGGTAATTATGGTGATGAAACCACATTTTTATAAAAAGTTTAAATGCTCAAAGGAAAATAAAACAACAACAAAAGAAAGTAATTAAATGCCTTTTGTATTTTGTAAAATATTGAACTATTTTATTTAGCTGTCCAAATTAATGTGGCACTGATATCTTTAACATACCATATTTAGGTGTTGTTCTCACATTCTTCAAAATTGAAATAAATTAATAATTTAATAAAACCGAAAGGAATAAATAAAAGAAAAGGAAAAAAGAAAACAAAAAGAAGAAGAATAAAAGAGAGAAAGAACCCCCCCCCCACTGGGCCACAGCCCAGCTGGCCTCTGGGCCAACCAGGCCAGCC